>NC_045455.1:28692205-28700975 GCF_002776525.5 Piliocolobus tephrosceles
TAGATTTGGTCTTTTTACATAATCCCATACTTCTTGCAGGCTTTGTTCATTTCTTTTTCTTCTTTTTTCTTTTGGTTTCTCTTCTCGCTTCATTTCATTCATTTGATCCTCCATCGCTGATACTCTTTCTTCCAGTTGATCGAGTCGGTTACTGAAGCTTGTGCATTTGTCACATATTTCTCGTGTCATGGTTTTCATCTCTGTCATTTCGTTTATGACCTTCTCTGCATTAATTAGTCTAGCTGTCAATTCTTCCACTCTTTTTTCAAGATTTTTAGTTTCTTTGTGCTGGGTACGTAATTCCTCCTTTAGCTCTGAGAGGTTTGATGGACTGAAGCCTTCTTCTCTCATCTCATCAAGATCATTCTCTGACCAGCTTTGATCCGTTGCTGCTGATGGGCTGTGCTCCTTTGCAGGAGGAGATGCGCTCTTATTTTTTGAATTTCCAGCTTTTCTGCCCTGCTTTTTCCCCATCTTTGTGGTTTTATCTGTCTCTGGTCTCTGATGATGGTGACGTACTGATGGGGTTTTGGTATAGGTGTCCTTCCTGTTTAATAGTTGTCCTTCTGACAGTCAGGACCCTCAGCTATAGGTCTGTTGGAGATTGCTTGAGGTCCACTCCAGACCCTGTTTGCCTGGGTATCAGCAGCAGAGGTTGCAGAAGATAGAATATTGCTGAACAGCGAGTGCACCTGTCTGATTCTTGCTTTGGAAGCTTCCCTCTCAGGGGTGTACTCCGCCCTGTGAGGTGTGGGGTGTCAGACTGCCCCTAGTGGGGGATGTCTCCCAGTTAGGCTACTCAGGGTTCAGTGACCCACTTGAGCAGGCAGACTGCCCCTTCTCAGATCTCAACCTCCGTATGGGAGATCCACTGCTCTCTTCAAAGCTGTCAGACAGAGTCGTGCGCGTCTGTACAGGCTTCTGCTCGTTTAGAGTCCGCCTCTGGGGACAGGGCTCAGATAAACGAGCAGAAGCCTGTATTTATTTTTTTAATCTAGGAAATATTTTGGCTCATTTAGAAATTTAAGGTAAAATTTTTTAAAAAGTAGAAGACTAACATAATTGGCTATCTCTCTTATGTGAAGGCAAGTACTAGATTATAACCACATTCTTTATGTCAGAATATAGAAATATAAATACAAGCTTTCTTTTTCTGATCTCTTGCAAAGTTACCAGCACTGTCTTTTCTTATGTAATTTATCATCTTAAAATGAAAAGTTTTTTTCCCTATAAATATGATAACAAAATCTTATAGAATGTTAAATTTTCAACTAAGATGACTCAGAGAGATATATGAGTTTTTTCTAGTGGGTGAAATCGCATATATTTTTTAACCATAAAATTTTGTAGGTAGCTCAGGAAATGGTAATTTGATTTGGGATTAGATCTATGACTACTTAGAAAAATATATTTTTTCTTTGTGAATACTTATGGAATAAAAATTTATAGCTGTGGACAAATCTCTTTGCCTGGCTTGTTAAAAAGCAGTGTGACAAGTCTTGACAGGCAAGAGAGAGTTAAGATGATAGGTAATACCTCTTTCTGGAAAATGAATGTAATTTAAAAATACATTTTCTGTTTTCCTGACTTTGAAAGATTCAAAAAGCATAAGCAAGATTTTAACAGCATTTGTGACCCCCAAAATGTATTTGTATTGTTTGCTTCGTGACATACCCTTAAAATACAATTTTCATGTAATATGTCATTCCCCTAATAATGCATTTAATATCTTCAGTTGTTCAAGAGATTCCATTTAGAAGTGTCACTTCCTTGAAGGAAAGTATATTTAATGTCAATAAATGAGTACTAACAGTATGCAAATAGTCTTTTCTTTTATAATCTGGTCTCATGCATATTACATCAACGCTTTGTAATAGCTATATAAATTACTAGAAGCATTTAAATTTTGTCTTAGAGTTTTAAAATGGCTTTTCCTTATAATTTTATTCCTGTTTTATACAATAGTCTTTGAGGACTAATAAGGCAGGTATCATCATTCCGATTTTAAAGATGGGAGTAGTTGTCTACTAGTGTGTGCAAGACAGTGGAGTATGTGAGTTAAAAACACAACTCAGCTAAGGGACACAAATGCAACCTAAAGAAAAAGGCAGAAATTAAATTCAGTTACTTAAACATTACAAATAAAATTGTATCTGTAAGACCTTGAGTAATATGACTAAGAGGTGGGGAGAAATATTATAGAGGTAAAGCAGGAAGAGTACAACTGTGCTGAGAATGGGGCTAGAGGGAGTACAACTGTGCTGAGAATGGGGCTAGAGGTTCTTGGTCATGCTGATACAAGAACAAATGATCTGAGTTAACAAGTCCTCTCATCATCAGACAGAATCTCATCAGAAAGGACTTCTCAAATGCTTCAGTTAGCATCACATAAATTAGGCTAAACACTAACCCATCACACTCTCAGACACAAACACACACACACACATACACACATACACAAATACACCCTTAATTTCATGTATCTGTCACCCTGTTGCTTACTAAGGCCATTTTAGGTGTTGATATTCTGAATATTAATGGTACTGAATTCATTATTATTGAACAGCACTTTTTGTCATTTCTCTAACATACCTCATTACTTCCAGGACTTTCGAAATGTTGAGACATTGAAATAAAGAAGCAGTGTGTATGTACGTATGTGTATGTATACACACAACACACACACATATCTTTTCCTACTCAGGACTAAGTCCTCCCATCCTACACTATTTGCAGAAAAATTGCTGTAACTAAATATTATAAAAATATTTCTTAAGGCATAATACAATAAATGATACATACCTAAAGAGTACAGTTCAGTAGGTTTTGACACCCATATACACTCATGAAGCTATCACCACAATCAAGAAAATGAAAAATTCCATTACCCCCAAAGTATATTTGTACTTAAGGAAACAGCTATAAGGTTTTGCAAACTATTTTCACAATTAGATTTACCTCTGCTTGACAGGCAGATCTGAAAGGGCCAAGCCACACGTTTAATTGCATAAAAATAACCTGCCTGATTCAGCAACCACAGAATAATAATTTTAAAAAGCAAGATTCGAAGAACAGTGGGCTTCTGATTAAAACATACATGAGAGACTGATGATACTTTGAACAAAAAAAAGTTGTGTATTAATAACATACAAGAAAAATTTTAAAACCTTAAAGGAAGACAGACAGTTTTCAATTTACCATGGTTTGACTTACACTTCTTTGACTTTATGATAGTGTAAAAATGGTATTCATTCACACGCTCCTCGATATATTATGGGGTTACATTCAGATAAACCCATCCTAAATTGAAAATATTGTAGTTGGAAAATGCACTCTCCAGTTACAATATTTTTAACTTACCATGAGTCTATTCCGATATAACCTCCTTGTAAGTGAAGGAGCATCTGTAATAAAATTTTTAGAATAATAATAATGATAACACATAAATGAAGAATAATATGGTCACATCTGAGGACTATTCATGGCTATAAAAATCAAACAGGAAACAAATTATGGAGAAATGTTGAATCTGAGATTATGATGGAAAGATTACATAATTAGCAGATATACACTATAGATCTATATTTTGAAGTGTGTATGTGCTAATTGTGTAATCTTTCCATCATGATCTCAGATTAAGGAATAAATACAATTAATAAAGGAACAAATACAATGAGGAAGATGAAATTTTCACAAATATAAGTTTTATAAATATTTACAAATTAATAAAGGAATACATAAATACAATGAGGAAGAGGAAATTATTTCAAAAACATATAAAATAATTTATCATGACAAAACCTGATCCATGTTGAAAAATTTGATTTAGTTTCATGCAGAATTGATCAGAAAAAAATGTATTGATAAAATTATCAAATACCAAAGTTAAAGACAAAATATTACTAACCACCATCGAGAAAAAAGTAACTTGCAAAAGAAAAACTATAATACCAGCATTGGACATTTCAGCTAGAAAATAAGACAAGGAAATCTGTAAAGAAAAGGATAATAAATCCATCATCCTATGCCTACACATACCTTAATTTGAGTAAAATAATAGAGATATTTTTCATACCCTCAGAAATCCAGTTATATTTTATATCTTTACTTTACTGAGGAAAATAATTTGGGTATGTCAGAAACCAAATAACATTCCAGAATTGAAACCTACAGAACAGGATACAAAAAGAGGGACTGTGAAATAATTAAATTTCCGTGGAAGGTGATCAACCAGGAATATGCGATTTAAATTGTGAATTAGGACTTTTGAAAATGAAGAGATAGTCTTGAGTATTACTAATTTGCATGAGTAGTCAGCAGACTACTCCGGCCCACTGCCTGTTTTGTAAATAATATTTTATTGGAAAAAAACCACGCCACTGATTTCTGTATTGTCTATGGCTGCTTTAGCACTATAACGTCAGATGTCAGTAGTTGGGACGGAGACTGTATGCACCCCCAAAACTTATTTATTATTTGACTCTTTACAGGAAAAGCAAAACAAACCCTCAACTAGATTAATCTAAAAATACTACATTTTCTCAGCAAAACCTAAGACTTTGAGGCAGCAAATAAAGTAAATTCAATATCGTATTGATGAGTTGAGGAAAATAATAGAGAAGTACAAGTATTCTAAAGGCCACGTTTTAAAATGGATATCATTCCAAAAGAGATAAATAGAGAAGAGTAGAGGAAGAAACAATGTATCTTTAAAAAATGGATTCTGTTTTCCTTTTCAAATATTAGTAGGATATTATATAGGAATACCTAGCAAGTAAACATTGCCATCTTGGAAAATAGGTAAAATAGAAAATTACAGTTAAATAGAATGAATCAATTCAAGAGATCTGTTGTACAGCATGGTGACTACAGTATATGATGATATATTGTATTCATGAAAAACCTGAAGAGAGTGGATGTTAAATGCTCCCACACACAAATAAAGATAACTATGTGAGTATTTGTTACTTTGCTAGACTTAATCATTCTACAATGTGTGAATACTTCAAACATCATGGCTTACACAATAAATATATACAATTTTGTCAACTATAAAAAATGTGAATAATAAATTATTACTAAAATTTTAAAAAATCCTAATGAATAGCAGCAAATTGAATACACCAAAATAAATTAATAGGTAAAAAAAGTACACGTTGTGAGTAGTGTATATCAAATGATAAACAAAAAAGTTTGAATAATCAATAATAGCAATTCTTATGAAAAATAGAACTAAGCCTGATTTCCTATAAAAAGATACTCTTAGATTAGATTAGAAAATAAGTAACTACCATTACACTACTAACAGGAAAACTTAACCAAATTAAGGTGGAAAATATAGGGATGATAAATAATAAGCAAAACAAAATTAAACAAATGAAAGCATAGCAGGGTTGTAGCAAAAAATTGATCCCCAAGTTTCAGTGGATCAGAGCAAAGAAGGCAATTTCTGACTTATGTAATATTTCTGAATGTGTGATAAATTCTCCTTCTTATTTGATTCAGCCAAGAGAAGAGCAAAGAGTTTGGAGGACCACTCAAAGGAGGGTTGTACAAACTCTGCCCGGAGGCTACACATGTGTCACCAGAGATCTTAATCCTGTGGTCATAGCCCAGTGCACAAAAGTACACAGTGAAGATGATTTTGTAACCCAGCATCACTGGTCTCACTTTATGGAGAGTCTAATGTGCTCATACTTTTATTATTATTATACTTTAGGTTCTGGGAAACATGTGCAGAACATGCAGGTTTGGTACCTAGATACATATGTGCCATGGTGGTTTGCTGCACCCATCGACCCCTTGTCTACGTTAGGTATTTCTCCTAACGCTATCCCTCCCCTAGCACGCTACCCTCTGACGGGCCCCAGCGTGTGATGTTCCCCTCTCTGTGTCCATGTGTTCTCATTGTTCAGCTCCCACTTATGAGTGAAACATACGGTGTTTGGTTTTCTCTTTCTGTGTTAGTTTGCTGAGAATGATGGTTTCCAGATTCATCCATGTCCCTGAAAAGACATGAACTCATCCTTTTTCATGGCTGCATAGGGTTTCATGGTGTATATGTGCCACATTTTCTTTATTCAGTCTCATTGGTGGGCATTTGGGTTGGTTCTAAGTCTTTGCTATTGCGAATAGTGCATGCAATAAACATGCATAGTAGAATGACTTATAATCGTTTGGGTATATATCCAGTAATGGCATTGCTGGGCCAAACGGTATTTCTGGTTCTAGATCCTTGAGAAATTGCCACACTGTCTTCCACAATGGTTGAGCTCATTTATACTCCCACCAACAATGTAAAAGTGTTCCTATTTCTCCACATCCTCACCAGCACCTGTTGTTTCCTGACTTTTTAATGATCACCATTCTAACTGGCGTGAGATGGTATCTCATTGTGGTTTTGGTTTCAGTTTCTGTAATAACCAGTGATGATGAGTTTTTCACAGTTTTGTTGGCCACATAAGTGTCTTCTTTGGAGAAGTGTCTGTTCAGATCCTTTACCTACTTTTTGTGGGGTTGTTTGATTTTTTCTTCTACATTTGTTTAAGTTCTTTGTAGATTCTCGATATTAGCCCTTTTTCAGATGGAGAGATTGTAAAAATTTTGTTCCATTCTATATGTTGCCTCTTCACTCTGATGATAGTTTCTTTTGCTGTGCAGAAGCTCTTTAGTTTAATTAGATCCCATTTGTCAATTTTGGCTTTTATTGCCATTGCTATTGGTGTTTTAGTCATGAAGTCTTTGCCCATTCCTATATCCTGAATGGTATTGCCTAGGTTTTCTTCTAGGGTTCTCATGGATTTAGGTCTTTTGTTTAAGGCTTTAATTCATCTTGAGTTAATTTTTGTATCAGGTGTAAGGAAGGGGTCCAGTTTCAGTTTTCCGTATATGGCTATCCAGTTTTCCCAACACCATTTATTAAAGAGGGAATCCTTTCCCCATTGCTTGTTGTTGCTAGATTTGTCAAAGATCAGATGGTTGTAGATGTGTGGCATTATTTCTGAGGCCTCTGTTCTGTTCCATTGGTCTATATATCTGTTTATCTGTTTTGATAGTAGTACCATGCTGTTTTCGTTACTTTAGTCTTATAGCATACTTTGAAGCCTCCAGCTTTGTTTTTTGTTTGTTTGTTTGTTTGTTTGTTTTTTGCTTAGAATTGTCTTGGCTATACAGGCTCTCTTTTGGTTCCATATGAACCTCAATGTGAAAATCCTCAATAAAATACTGACCGACTGAATCCAGCAGCACATCAAAAAGCTTATCCAGCACGATCAAGTCGTCTTCATCCCTGGGAAGCAAGTCTGGTTCAACATATGCAAATCAATAAATGTAATCCATCACATAAACAGAACCAATGACAAAAACCACATGATTATCCCAATAGATGCAGAAAAGGTCTTCAATAAATTCAACAGCCCTTCATGCTAAAAACTCTCAATAACCTGGTATTGATGGAACGTATCTCAAAATGATAAGAGCTATTGATGACAAACCCACAGCCAACATCATAGTGAATGGGCAAAAGCTGGAAGCATTTTCTTTGAAAACCGGTACAAGACAAGGATGCCCTCTCTCACCACTCCTATTCAACACAGTATTGGAAGTTCTGGCCAGGACAATTAGGCAAGAGAAAGAAATAAAAGGTATTCAAATAGTAAGAGAGGAAGTCAAATTGTCCCTGTTTGCAGATGACATAATTGCATATTTAGAAAACCCCATTGTCTGAGCCCAAAATCTCCGTAAGCTGATAAGCAACTTCACCAAAGCCTCAGGATATAAAATCAATGTGCAAAAATCACAAGCATTTCTATACACCAATAATAGACAAACAGAGAGCCAAATCATGAGTGAACTCCCATTCACAGTTGCTACAAAAAGAATAAAATACCTAGGGATCCAACTTACAAGGAATGTGAAGGACTTCTTCAAGGAGAACTACAAACCACTGCTCAAAGAATAAGAGAGGACACGAACAAATGGAAAAGCATTCCATGCTCATGGACAGGAAGAACCAACATCGTGAAAATGGCGATACTGCCCAAGTAATTTATAGATTTAATGCTATCCCATCAAGCTATTGTTGACTTTCTTCACAGAACTGGAAAAACTACTTTAAATTTCATATGTTCTCATTCTTATATAAACACCTCAAAGCACCGGACATTTGGGGATCAGAGCCTAGGTTTACTAACAGGAGTTGCAGGGAGTAGGTAAGTAATAAAACCCAAGGTTGGTGAGGAGCAGACTAAGAAACAGAGTGGAGCTATGACATGTTGTGCCGTTGTAGTCATAAGGACTTCTGATTTTTCTTTTTACTTATTTTTAATTTTATTTATTTATCTATTTGAGATGGAGGTTCACTCTGTCACTCAGGCTGGAGTGCAGTGGTACAATCTCAGATTACTGCAATCTCTGACTCCCGGGTTAAGACGATTCTCCTGCCTCAGTCTCCTGACCAGCTGAGATTACAGGCATGCACCACAATGTCCAGATAATTTTTGCATTTTTAGTAGAGACCATGTTTCACCACATTGGCCAGGCTGGTCTTGAACTCCTGACCTCAGGTGATCTGCTGGCCTCAGGCTCCCAAAGTACTGGGATTACAGGCATGAGCCACTGTGCTCGGCTTTCTGATTCTATTTTAAGTGAGGGGAGTAGTCATTGGATGTTTTGGGTGAACAAGTATTTCATTTTTATTTTATATTTTATTTTATTTTATTTTATATTTTATTTTATTTTATTTTATTTTATTTTATTTTATTTTATTTTA
>NC_045455.1:28700985-28807676 GCF_002776525.5 Piliocolobus tephrosceles
TTATTTTATTTTATTTTATTTTATTTTATTTTATTTTATTTTATTTTGAGATGGAGATGGAGTCTGGCTGTGTCGCCCAGGCTAGAGTGCAGTGGCCAGATCTCAGCTCACTGCAAGCTCCACCTCCTGGGTTCACGCCGGTCAGGAGATTGAGACTACTGTGATATATTAAAACAATTACCCTTGTTTCTTTTTTTTTTTTTTTTTGTAGACAATTGATGGTAGGAACAAGGATAAAAGGAGGAAGAGCAGTAAGAAGGCATTCACAGCAGTGTAGATGAGAGATGATGGTGGCTTGAATGACAACACAGCAGCGAAAGTGATAAGAATTCTGAGTATCTGGATGTATTTGAGTTTTAGATAACTATCATTGGCAAGTATTAGTATAAAAGAAAGTACAACTAAAGATGCTGATCAGGTAAGATTATAGGCAACAAATAAGAAAAAAATATAGGTTTTTGAAAATGTTTTTTGAGGTAGATAAACATATTAAAGAGACAGATGATGAAAAATACTATAAACTGAAAACTATGTTTAGTAACATTTCTTAAAAATAGAATTGATATTTTAATAATTAGGTCTATTATTGCGGGATCTGGCCAGCAGCCTGCAATGCATTGGGGCTGTTTCTTTGTTCCCAGGCAGATCGGCAGGTAGAGAAATACTAGACACACACAATATTGTGAAAGCTGTTTCCAGGGGGGTCATCACCTTCTGGTCCTGCGATGCTGCCAATGTACTGGATATACCAGCATTTATTATTAAGTTTAGTAAGGGCAGGGGTAGGTTAGTAAGGGATTTAGGGTCATTTGATTATGAGGTGAGATGGTCACATGGGGATGAAGTAATTCTTTAACGTAACATCTGTATGCAGAAGTATAGTACACAGAGGTAAGAATTTACAATATAGTGTGTGCATCAGTAATTTCTAACAGAGCCTTAAAACAGAAACACAGTTTTTCCATAAACTTTGATTAGCAAGATATTAATCAGCACTAACAGTTGCAGCAAAAGCTGGTTACAAACAATCCATAGAAACAGGACGTGAAGTTAGACAACTGGTTAGACCAGAAATTCTCAGAAGGGAGTATGTCTTAACCCTAAAGAGGCCTAGAAGAGCTGTGGCAAGATGAGGGCGTTTATAGCCCTATTTATGCATAGGAACAAGCGCCCCTCATGCGTCCATTTATAGGCTCTCCTCAAGGGTCGTATTCCATTCCCAGAGCTATGAACATCTGCTTTTCTGGGATAGGAGTCTTGGTGATGTGAAACCTCCCTGACTGCCCATCCGTTCATAGGCTCTCTGCAGGGGGAAGCACATCATGCACTGTTGGCTCATTCTGGCAGTCGAACCTGGCATTGTCTTTACACAATCCTGCATGCAACTTTGTATTTACAATAATCAGGAGCATTTCATCTTTTATTCTGTAGCAATAGTTTCAGGGGGTCTCCCTACAGTCTGTCGTATGTTTAAATAAAAACAACTAAATAAAAGATGTGAATTCGGATAGAAATGAAAGATACAAATAATAAAAAGTTATTTCATCTACTATAAACATCTACATTTGGACTTAATGTTAATTAAATGTCATCTTTAACTCTATTTTATTGATTTGCAGCTCAATAAATGCATTTGCTTACTAGATAGTCTTCACAAATGAAACATATCTTGATATATAACTGCCATTTTTAAATGTATAGAAGATATCATATAAATAAATGTGCTTGTTCATGGGGCTTCTATATTGGGAATGATAGTGTAAAGACAGATTTATTTGGGGATTTTGTATGTAAATTTTTTAAATGCCTTATCACATGCAGATTTGAATCTCAACACCTAAGCAGATTACATTTCTCACATCTTTCCAAGAGAGCATTTAGATTCAATTCAAAATTCTATTTTTGCTGGATATGTAGGCCCAAATCACAAAGCTCTGGCTTAGTTTATTGTCACACAAACAGCATAGCCTAAGGTTTTCTTAAGCAGAATAAACTGTAGATAACAAACATTCATTTATTTCTCATGTATAAAAATTTTATAAGTCAAGTATCATGCTTGCTTATTAGCAGAACATAAAGGACACAAAAGTCCTAAAAGCACTAAACTTTCTTAAGTTTTGGCCTTTAGAAAGCTCAGAGTCTACCTGTCAGAGACATAAAGAGTTATGTTTCAATCAAAAACTGTTCAGTATAATATTTGTATTTAAGTTTGTTAAGTCCATTAAAAAATCCAGCCCAGTAACAGCCAAATATATTTTCAAAAAAATATATTTAGATTGATTTTTTTAAAACGTTTAATTAAAATTTACAGATTCTGTGTTCCATGTGTATCCTCAAATTTGATTATGTATTTATCTATAATATGCAAGTTTTGAGAAGAGAATAATTAAGGAATGTTTGTCTTGGAAGGTGTTCAGTAATTAACATCTATATTCCCTGTGTGTTAAATTGTTAAAAGTACATTTCCTTCATGTAAACTACATGTACTATGTTTAGACTAAGACATTTTCTATATCTTGTTACAAAATTTGATGAAGTCTACATGTGTATAGATTACAGTTGTCACAAAACCACTGAGAAAAAAATATACATTTTGCTTTGGAATTCCTAGGATATTTTTAATATCTTCAATTTGGCTATAGTAATATGAGCAAAAAACTGATAACCATTTGAGATTCAAAATATACGTATTTCTACAATACTCAATACCATATTGAAACAGCCTTTTAGAATTTCTTGAAAAGATCAATGACTTCATGTATTATTCAATATAGTATAGTGATATGGAGACACTACTGTACACTTATATATAAAAATAAATTCAACATTTAATAAATTTAAATAAATTTAAAATTAAAAATAAATTTAATTATAAGATAAAAAGTGACAAGAACTCCATGAAAATAAGTGGAATAAAAAATATGGTGAAGGAATAGGATTTCGAATTAAGGTTGCATTCATTTTACTTTGGAAATCATGACAAAAATAAAATTGTTTATATATACGGCCATTCTAAGATAGATCTATAGTGTATTTTTTTCTTAAGATGCATTAGCATGCAGTGAAAATCAATATTAATTAAATGAATGACATTATTTATTACTCTATTGTAAATTTAATCAAAGTGACCAAAAATTATGATTTTTTACCTCTTTTCTTAGTACTAACTTTAATAATACTTTTATTCTCGAACCTGGACTTGAATAAATGCTAAAATACATGACCACCTATATATAAAATAAAATTTAGCACAAAATTAAGAGAAAATATAAAATTAATCCAATGAATATTATAACTATATAGAAAGAGTGGAAACAGGAAGTGTGGGTGTGGTTGGTAATGAGAGTGTAGAAAAGCGAAGACAACTTTTTCTTCATTTCCATGGTGAGAGGGAAAGTCTAAAACTAAAAATCAAGAAACAGCAGTATAAGCATGTTGTATAGAAACATAAATAAATGCCAAAGGAACAGAGTTTTCGTTTGAAACTGCTTCAAAGCATTCAAAGAGGTTGCCTCTGGGGAGTAAAAACATGAAGGTGATTGATGAAGCCAGGGGATTGCTGCGTTTTATGATAAACCTTAAAGAATGATTCGATTCTCTCAGCTATATGCATGTACAACTTTATTTTTAAAAATTAAAAATAAAAGCTATGAAGTTATATTAACCAAATAACTGGTGGTGATTTCATGGGAAGTGATGCTTGAAGGATTTTTTATCCCTTTCAAGATATTCATGTAAGTGGTATGAATGAAGCATTCTGAAATTAAGGTTATTTTTTTCAGTGTTTAGTTAATAATAATGATAATTTACTGTGAGTCAGGTACTATATTATAGTTTTGAAATTATTTTACTAAATATCAAAAATGATAATGTAATAAAAATTGAGGCCCAGATACTTTAAATATAACAGAAGGTAAAATGGCTATTAAATGACAGTAGTAGGATTTAAATCAAGAACTTAGAGTCTAGAAACTGGGTTATTACTAATTATGCCATATAATGTCAAGCATCTTTATTTAACATTCTTGTTTAGAGGGAATAGTGTCCCCCTAAACATATCTGCAACTGTATCCCTAGAACCTATGAATATTTTACTTCACATTCCCAAAGAGAGATTACAGATGGTGATTAATGATGAAGTTAAGGGTTTTGAGATGGGAAGTTCATTCTGAACTACCTGGGTTGGCCTAGTGCAATGACCAAGATTACAGGAGAGTCAGAGACACAGATAGAAACATGAGAATGGAAGGACAGTTAAGTGTGTGTATGTGTGTAAAAGAGAGTCAGAGAGAGAGAGAGAGAGAGATAAAGATACCATGGTGCTGGTTTTGGCTTTGAAAATAAAGGCATGGGCCATGAGCCAATGAATGCAGGTAGTCTATAGACACCGGAAAAGTCCAGGAAACAGACTCTTTCTTGAGATCTTTGAAGGAACATAGCTGCTCTGCTGACCAATTTTGTATTTCAGACTTTTAGAACTCTAAGACACATAATAAATATGTGTTAAGTAATTTGTTATATATTCAATTTGTAATTTGTTATATATTCAACAGAAAACTAACACAGACATCTTTATAATATGGTTTGGCTGTAATAGGATCATACTAACTGGGAACAATACACAGTGAAGTTCAGTCTCAATGCATTCACCCAAGAACCTAGAAGGACCCTTGTTTATAATAAAGTATTTCCCACTTAGGTATATTTCTTTCCTCTCTTCTATCAGAAACAGGCCTTAATTCTCAACTATCTCATCAGTGATTCATACTGGAACTTTGTGGATCAGAGTTCCTGGTTTCCAGGGTTAAACTGAAGCTGGATTACATAATCTTCATCTGTGACTACCAACTTTTATGGTATTGATTTAAATTTGTAGAAACTTGCATATCCAGATACAAATAGACGTCAGAGTATACTGATATAAAGATTCAAAAAGTGGCAGCTAAGGAGTAAAAAAAAGGATTTGGCTAGATTTAGTATAATTCTTATCCTAATCCTCAGATAACATAGGGGAGAGGGGGAGAGAGGGAGAGGAGAGAGAAAGAGAGAGAGAGAATGAGAATGAATGAATATGAATCTGAAATTAAAGAGCCTGAAGGTAATTCTTTAGTGACAGGTCTTTTACTAACTTTCTTTTACTTCCTCTTTCTGTACATTTTGATATCATAACTTCTTTTATGAGCATAATGTTTCAAATAAAATATTTTTAAAATGAAATATTTCTATTGATCACTTTAGTCAGAAGATCTATTAAATAGAACTAAGTGTGTAATCATTATTGAGAAGTGTGATAAGAAGATATTTAACCATACTAAGGACATTGGCATTCTTATAGTCATAACAGTCCAGTCCATTTAGAAATACGTTGCACTTTCCCTCTTGTACATATTACCATTACTAAACAATCTGAAATTGTCTTCTTTTCTCAGGTCCTAGAGTGAGAACATCAAAAATATTGTAGAAATACACCTACAGCTAAAAAATATGCATATTCCTTTTCTTCAATATTTCATTTCTACAAAGTAGTTATAGATAGGCACAAGGATTCACCTAAGTACAGCAATTTAACTCTGTATTTATTAATAAAAAATGTCATAACGATCTTAAAATTTAAAAAACACATATATATGCCATGCTGATTTGAAATAAAATATGTATATTATAGGTTTGCATGTATATTTACTTATAATATATAGATATGTACATGTACATAACACATTTGTATATAAATCTATACATATATGCACAAATACTTATATGCATACACATATACACATACATGCAATCTCTCTCTCTCTCTCTATATATATATATACAGTAATCAAAATATTTAAAACAGTTATATCCAGTCTATTATTGATCAGCATTTGGGTTGGTTCCAAGTCTTTGCTATTGTAAACAGTGCTGCAATAAACATGTGTGCATGTGTCTTTATAGTAGAATGGTTTATAATCCTTTGGGTATATACCCAGTAAAGAGATTGCTGGATCAAATGGTATAAATAAAATGTGATACATTTACACTCTGGAATACTATGCAGCCATAAAAAAGGATGAGTTCACGTCCTTTGCAGGGACATGGATGGAGCTGGAAACCATCATTCTTAGCAAACTAACATAAGAACAGAAAACCAAACTCCGCATGTCCTCACTCAAAAGTGTGAGCTGAACAATGAGAACACATGGACACAGGGAGGGGAACATTACACAGTGGGACCTGTCAGAGGGTGAGGGACTAGGTGAGGAATAGCATTAGGAGAAATACCTAATGTAGATGATGGGTTGATGGGTGCAGCAAACCACCATGGCATGTGTACACCCATTTAACAAACCTGTACATTCTTCCCTTGTTTCCCAGAACTTACAGTATAATAATTTTAAATATACATATATATTTTATATAAGAGTAATATATATAATATATATTAGCTATATAGAGTAATATATATATATATAAAGTGGTTATATCATGTTCATCTTTGTTGACTAAATTTTAAAGTATAGGTTACGGTAATTGAAAAAATATTCATTTCTATTTTAATGTATTTAGGCTGCAGAGAATTTGGATTTAGGGTTTCTTGTAATGAGATGATGTAGATATTCAAAATGGTCTTAGTAATTGTTAGGTTGTACATTGTTCTTAATGAGTATTTCTGATAGAGTTCTCACAGCGACCTCTGTGGGAAGCCTTAATAATAGCTTGGAGGGAACCACTATTTGCCTCAAGGTCTCCTATACTCTAAAGAACAACCCAGTTATACAACCCTCAGGCTCTAAGTTCTGCACATCTGGTGCCGCATTCTGCAAGTTTCCGTAAATCACCTTCAGAAAGCAGTAAAATAAAAATGAATTTATTTGGTTTACAGTTGAGTAAAGATTGATGATAATTATGTTATCCAATTTAATGGAAATGTTTGTCAAAGAGATAGCTGTAGGATTACTAACTTAAAATGATGGCACTATAGTGTGCATAGTTAGAAAACATTTACAACACAGTTTCTCATAAATAAATCAAAGAGGGAATTAAAAACCCTGCCGTCTACATATAGGTGGTTATAGGAGGATGTGGACTCTGATTTTTGCTGTGTCTTTGGAAGACACCAGATTTACTAAGTTGAAATAGGACCTTTCATTCTCAATAAAATCTCTAAGGTAGAGGAATGTGGAATTAGAGAAGAGGCCAAGAACATGAACATTTGGAAAGGGAAAACTATGTCTAAAAGTCAGTGGCTCAAAAATTAGTTAGATTCAAGTTACTAAGGATGGACATGACAGTGACAAAGTGAAGAAAGTAAAGAAGGTGCAAATCAAACATAAAGTGTGAAAGATGAGTCTGCACACAGATATGAGTAGATGGCGGCGTGCATGTGCAATAGGGAATGGTTCCCCAAAGATTTCCACACTCTAATCCCTGAAACCTTTGAATGATTTATATCACATGGCAAAATAGACTTTGAAAATATAACTGAGGTCACTGGTCTTACCTTAGAACCTGAAATTAGTTTGTATTATTCAGATGGGCGCAATCTAAAATGTACCCTTAAAAGCAAATATGTACCCTTAAAAGCAAACAACTTTATCTAGCTGGAAGCAGAAGAGAGCAGGAACGTTGGACAGACTTTGAGTTTAAAGGGGCCACATGTAAGGATTAGAAAGGGGCTTGTAAGAGCAGAAGACAGCCCCCAGCTGACAGCCAACAAGGAAATGGTGACTGTAAGTCCTCCTCCCTCAAGGAACTTGATTTTTTTGAAAACTGGATTGACATTGGAATCAGATTCTTTCTAGTCTCTTGATGACAACTCAGTCTGTTGACAATGATTTCTGCCTGTAAAACTTTGAGCAGAGAAACCAGCCGAGCCAACACACACCTATGAACTATGATATTGTGAGGTCACAAATATGTTAAAAATAAAAAGTGTTGTTTTAAGCCTCTAAGTAGTTGTTAATGTATTAAAGTAGCAATAGGTAATTATACAGTATGATTTGCTAGAAAGGAACAGGGTCCTTATTACAAAGGAATAGCATGTTAGAACTGGAGAAGGGTGGTATGGGTAACAAAAGGTGTCTGTGTGTGCATGCATGGATGGACACGCACATGTCCGTAGGTACATGTATTAGGCATATACGTGGTCACTGCAAGGGAGTTAAGTCAGAATATTTCAAAAGGAATAATAAAAAGAGTAACATTAATGATGCCAAAACATTTGGGTAATGAAAAGTAAAATTAATGATTTCAAAAAGTTTGGGTAATGACAATTTCATGGCAATTATTAAATTGACTTTTGATATGTAGTCACCCTGAAAGATATGTTAGTTAATGGATATTCATAAAAAGAAAAGTCTTCATGTGCACAGATGTATTTATTTCTTCTCAACTTTTATTTTAGATTCAGGGAGTGCATGTGCATGTTTGTTACATGGGTAGATGGTGTGACATTGCAATTTGTCGTATGAATGATCCTGTCACCCGCATAGTGAGCATAGCACCTCACAGACAGATTTTCAACTCTCACTCCCCTCCCCACGCTAGGACCCCCTAATGTCTATTGCCCAATGTCTGTTGTTCCAAGTGAACAGATATTTTCTGTAACTTTTAAAAATATCTCAGGTACTATAAGACTGTGGCAGATTAAGGAAGTAAATCAGAAGTGCTATTTTTCAGATAGAAATGACAAGCATGTCCTTGCATAATGCCAAGATGTGAAAACGACATCTTGAAGGAAGTATAAAAAGTAAGCCATCTTTGTACTTTAATTTTCAGGAAACAATACTTCTCTAATATCTATAGTATTTGTTTCCTCTTAACTATAGAATTCAAAATATGATCAATTGTAATTTTATCTATAATTATAGGTGGGCCTATATTAAAGATGTAGGCTTGGAAGCTACTCCAGTGTAGCCTTTGCACGTTTTTCTACCTGCTTTATCTTCTAGCAGTGCTGGGAACTGATTAGATTGAACCTACCCAGCTTAGGGATAAGTCTGCCTTTCTCAGTCCACTGACTCAAATGGTAATCTACTTTGGCAGAGCCCTCACAGACACACCCAGGATCAATACTTTACATCCTTCAATCCCATCAAGTTGACACTCAGTATTCACTATCACATGTAGTTTCTATGAGCAACTAATAGCCATCCCAGAGACCCCAAAAGAGCTTATTATCTCCCTTACAGTCTCATCCTCCCAGTTACTCCAGCCAGAAATCCTGGACTCTTCATGAACTTTTTTATTTTTTTTCTCACATAGTACATCCAGTCAATCATTATTTTCTGTAGACTTTGACTACAAAATATAAACAGATTATGATCAGTTCTCTGTATCTATTGACCCCATTACTTACTTGGACACTATTTCTCATCTGGATTCCTGAAATGTTCTCCCACTTACTCTTGCTGTTTTTGCCCTCACTCTTACATAGTCTATTTTTAAAATAGGACTCATGGTGCTCCTGTTATTTTGTAAGTCAGGTCAAAATATTTCATTTGTGTCAATCTGCTCATGACTCTATCACTTCTCTTATTCCTCAGTGTAAAACCAATGTAATAAAACAGCCTAAAAAGCTTAACTGATCTGATTCCAGTACATTGTTAGACCTGGTCTGCAAGACATTCTCTTTCCTTGTACCCCAGTCGTTCTCCCCTCCTTGCTGCAAGTTGAACATTTGCATCTCTTTGTACCCTCTTTTCCCACTCTTTGGGATGTAATGCAATTGGGTAACTGCAGATCCCTCCTTTCAGATCTCTACTGGACCTCCATGAGGTCTTCAGTAGTCCTCTGTTAGTAAACAGTATCTAACTTTTACCCTTATCTGTAACAATCTCCTTGGCTTTCTGGTTTCGTTATGCTTGCAGAATAAGTGCGAATATCACCTGTTGCAATCAAATATGTTATGTATTTGTTACTACATATTTATTAAGTGACTGTCTCTTCTAATAAGATTGCTAGTCTGGACTGGGTGTAGTGGTTCACGCCTATAATCCCAGCACTTTGGGAGGCCGATGCAGGTGGATAACAAGGTCAGGAGATTGAGATCATCCTCGCTAACATGGTGAAACTTCGTCTCTACTAAAAATGTAAAAAATTAGCCAGGCTGGGTGGCACGTGCCTGTAGTCCCAGCTACTCGGGAGGCTGAGACAGGAGAATCCCTTAAACCAGAGAGGTGGAGGTTGCAGTGGGCAGTGAACTGAGATCGCGCCACTGCATTCCAGCCTGGGTGACAGAGCGAGACACTGTCTCAAAAAAAAAAAAAAAAAAAAAAAAAATTGCTAGTCTGTTGGGAGTTGGGTTTTATTCACTTAATTCACTTGTATCTATACACATGCAAAATTAATAAAATAGGCCAGGGCAGTGGCTCACACCTGTAATCCTAGCACTTTGGAAGGCCAAGGTAGGCAGATCACCTGAGGTCAAGGGTTAGAGCCAGTCAGGCCAACATGGTAAAAGCCTGTCTCTAGTAAAAATACAAAACTTAGCCAGTTGTGGTGACACATGACTGTAATCCCAGCTACTTGGGAAGCTGAGGCAGCAGAATCGCTTGAACCCAGGAGGTGGAGGTTGCAGTGAGCCAAGATCGTGCCATTGCACTCCAGCCTGGGTGACAGAGTGAGTGTAACTAGTAAAAACATATAGTAAAAACATAATGAAGCAACTTTAATCTATATACTTTTATGGAATGAAGGAAATGTATCAATATCAGTTAGTGGGGAAAAAAAGCAGAATAGTATTCTTATGTGCTGCTATTGGGTAAAAATTATATTAATAGGTAGAATATTTAGTTTATTCTGGAATATCTCTGTATATATGCAGAGAGAATCATAATAGAGGGGGATAAAGGGAGTCTGAATGAGTAATAAGAGAGAACTCTAACATTTTACTTTCAATATATATTCTGTTTCTTTGATCATACGCATAATGTTATATATTTCCAAATATATATTTCCAAATAAATACATTTGTTGTATATTTCCAAATAAATACATTACTCAGAATAACAAAACTATCAAAATTTGACTATTCATGCAATGAATATGCCCCCAAAACAGGTAAATTTGTGAAACTATAAAGCAACACACATTTATTATCTACTATACTTAAAAGTTGAGGTAGGTGCTTCAAGGATATTAGAAACATGTAAATTACACCTCTCCTTTGAAAGGGTACAAGATCAAGTTGAAGAGACAAGATTTAAATTTTGAAATTTTAAATAAATAGCTGATACAAATTTAGAATTTTAATCCAGGAATATCTTCTGTGAATAGTATATGCACGGATATTTCTGGGTTATATGAGATATATAAATCTATTTTAGTATTCAAAGCATTCATACTCTAAATGGAAGGTAAGAACACACTGTCATGTCCTTCCTCAATATGCACAGGGATTCTGCATATTGTTATCCACAGTGCACTGTGACCCAAGCCTTTAACGAGAAAGTGTTAAAAGATTTATTGATAATGATGGAGAAGCAGAGTTGAGTTGAACCAGAACACACAAGCTCCTTTAACTTTGCATAGTTTTTCCATTTAAACGTCTAGTTGGGACAGCAAACTTATCAATAAGAGAATTCCCTGACAGAATACTCTTCCCTCACATAGCTTGTTATATGTGTATGCTATCCCAAAATAGGGCAAAGTAACTTTATATTATTTGCAACAAGGAACATGACAAGAAAACTGAGTCCTAGGAAACAAATGCCGAGCTCGTCAGAGAGATTTTATATTAACCTTGCTGATATCAGTCTGAGAACCAGTTCAGTGCAACTGAACAGCTCTGTGCCAGACTACATGGAACAGAAAAGTGAATAGGAAGAGCCATTCATCCAAAGGCTTTTCTCTTCTCCCTCCACTCTATCACTAGAGTCTTATTAGATGTACACTTCCCAGTCTAACATCATAATCATTTAGACTTTAAATGGGCCTTCGATGCCTGCTTGCAGAGCTAAAGAAGATGCAGCAAAATTCAAAGGATTACAAAGCATATAACATAAAGTCTATCACACCCAAACCAATTGGGACACTTGGAGTTATCTGCCTTCTCCTTCCGATATTTCTTTGAGATCTCAATTTGAGCTAAGGTATTGGCTCAAAGGTAGCATAAAACTTAGACATTTTATCCTCCCCTTCGTAGAGATCCTTCAAGAGTTCAGGGTCAGTACAACCTGGACAAAGAGCAGTATTTGCCGTGCTTAGCAATAAAGACCTAGGCTATCTGATCAGAAAATTCCCATACAGTGTCCCATAAGTTTGAGATAACTCACTGCGCTGCATAATCATCTGTGCTTCATGATGAAAGCCTATGTATATCAGGCTTTCATCACTCAGAAAAGTTGTGGTGTTGATATCAGAGACAATGAAAAGAAGTGTCAGTAATGATTTCTGAGTTTTTAGCAATCTTCAGAAAATAAATGTTCAGGTCCAACAGGGAAGCAGCGGAGTCCCTGCCATCAGTAGAGGAAAACAAGTCCTAGAGGCACAAAAAGTCTCACCCACAGTTGTATTCAAGACAACGTCCAAATCTATCCAGTATTTATACTTCCTTTGGTGGGCACATAGGTTGGGGGTTTTTAGAGGGTGTAATTAAGGTAGCTCCATGATGGAGAAAAATATGACCAGGGCATTAAGGAGCAGCTCTGGGTTTTTATTTGTTTGTTTGTTTTTCCCAGCTATTATGGAGAAGTACTGATTATTTTAGGAACCAAGATATTAAGGTGAGAATATCAGGGATAAAGTTAGGAACTACACAGGAATAAAATGAAGGATACACTTTATTTTCCAAAGACTTTCTGATTTTACACCCTTAACACATGGCAATTAAGCTTAGGTAGAGTGAAAATGATGGTCTGTAACTTATAAGTAGCTGAAAACGGTTCTTATAGAATTCTTCCTCACAGAGGCTGGCATAGGTTGCAAGTAGGATAGACTTTGTAGTTCTTTGTGATAATTCCTTTGCTGTAATATTTTGAGCATAAATCCACCAAGCTATAATAGAATTGAGTACATATGCTTATTCAATCTAGAGGGTGTTCTTTAAATGGTTGCTTACTGACAGTACATGTGAAATATATTTTTATATATGTTATACACATGAGAGATAATCTATAAGTTAAATATATATTATATCACTACATATTCTGTTATCAATACGTTGGTGTCCTAGTGGCCTCGTCATAGAACTAAGGCATTATTAGTAACTACCCATGCGTCTATAGGAAGATACATTTCAATCAGTCTCTTCGTGCTTCATTTCGCAGAGCAGGACCTGAAATTAAGCCCATTATAAAGAATATCCAGTACTATACACAATCAGCTGTTTATTATTTTTATGGGGGATTGCTGTAGCATTCCACTAGATAGTCCATGCTGGAAGTGGATTGTTTCATCAGCAAATCATGCTGTCTTATCTGGTGACAAGTTTTATAGCTGAGACCCTCTTATTCTAGTAGTACACATAATACAATGAGTGGTACTGATTCTGTGGATCATTGGTCTGTTCCTTGCACCTCTTTCTTGGAGTTGGCCAAGGATTTGAGGACCTCTGCTGGTCTTAACAGGATATGCCATTTTCACTTTGCAATAGAGGACATTGGAATATCAGCGCTCTAAATTGTATTCTCACTCAAGGCCCAGCCAACTTTAATCACTCCAGCATGAACAGTTTCCTCACTGGGAGTCACCATCAGAATGTCTTAAATGAAAAGAAATATGTTAGCGCATACCAGTAGCTCATACTGTGCTAAAACTTGTCTGAACCTTCGATAAAATACTGCAGAATAATTCACATACCTTGTAAAAGGAGTGCACAGATGTACAGCAGGCTTTGCCACATGGAAGCAAATTTATCCTGGTCTTTTTTTGGAAGAACAATCATAAAAAATACAAAAGTATTGAATGTCCAAAGCTTCACACCAGCTACCAGTCATGGCAGCAGTCTGTTTAGTCACAGCAATAACAGCAGCTGTTGCCTGTGAAGTGGGAGCTAATTTTTCATTTTAACTTTGATATTCCACAGAAGGGATCCAAGCATCAGTGATGTTCACTGTTAATGGAATAGCATCCCAAAGAGCTCCTGCCTTCATGAAATATTTTTGACAAGAACAAGTAGTTTTTCTTCTGTTATTATGATATTATTTCAACTGTATAATCTTGACAAGTTTTGTAAGTACAGCAGGTACCTGGCAATGAGCTACAAATATAGTGATAGAACTCATCAGCAGGAGTTCATGGATGTGTCTAACTAGCTTGTTTATACTCGGTGTTTTAATGTAAAATGTCCATATTTAGTGTAATATTTATTCAATGACCATGAATCACAATTTAAGTATAGGACCCAGGAATATTTAAAATAATTTTGACAGCTGTCTCTTGGCCAAAAATAATGACCTTCCAAAATACTTTCTGAAAGGGGAACTATTTTTTTTTTTTTTTTTTTGAAGACCGTCTTTAGCCCTAGGGATAATAGCTATCCAATCTTCAATTCCAAGCAAGCCCAGAGTTACCTGGCAAACCCCAGCCTCCTTTTTTGTTTTTGTAGTGTACATAAGTTGGACAGTAGAGTCAAGAGTCCCATTAAAGGTGGCAAGAAAACAGACTTGATCACTAGTCTTCGTTTTGCTATCATGGTCTCACTGTTGGGTAAGGGAATGCTCTACAATGAAAATAGAGAAAGAGTGGAGCTCATTCAGCTGTTCCACCCGAAGGGACATCTCAAGTTGCAATTCCAAGGTGTCCACTCTACTGTTAGCTACATTAGAGGTTTCTCTTTCTCTTAGAACTTGAAACCTCTTCCAAGTGTTGGGAAGAAACCAGGGATTCAAGATTTAAGCAAACATACTATCCTTGGTTGCTCTCTACAGTCATATTCTATTGCTTACCCTAAAAATCACCTCAAACTTAGTGGCTTAAAACCAAATACGTTCATTATCTCACAGAGTAAATTTGTCCAACTTGCAGCACAGAAGCTGCATGTGGCCCAAGATGGCTTTGAACGTCCCAACACAAATTCATAAACTTTCTTGAAATACTATGAGATTTTTTTACAATATTTTAGCTTGTCAGCTATCACCAGTGTTAGTGTATGTGTGGCCCAAGACAATTCTTCTTCTAATGTGGTCGAGGGAAGCCAAACGATTGTACACACTGTCATAGATTTTGTGGGCAGAATTCTTGACACTGTGTTTTACCTACTTTTTCTGTTCCAGGTCTTAAAAGATCAAGGTTCCACAAGGCTGCTTTTTTTTTTTTTTTTTTGTAAGGTATAGGAATGAATTTGCTTCTAAGCTCGTTGAGGTTATTGGGTGGAGTCAGTCCCTGGTATTTTGGTGGCTGTCAGCCTGTGACTGACCTTTGCCCCAGTGGCTGCCAAAACCCTGTTATGGTGCATTCAACTCTGCTTTAGAATTTCCTTCACCATCAGCCACAGCTTCTCATCCATCTGGATCTGGATATTCCAGTTTAGCCAAAAGACTGTCCACAGCCCAAGACAGTGGTTGGGACTAGGAGAGTCCAATTTGAATTTTTTTTTTCCAGTTTCGGAAAAACTTTAACACGGAGACTACAGTATGGAATTCCCTCTGGTGATCAATCTCGTGCAAGGAAAGTGTGCAGATATTTAGCCTAATGCTTCTCACCTCTAAACATATTCTTTTAAATTCTGTTTGGGATGCTGAGACAGAAACTCGGAGGCTAATTTCCGCTTTGTCTTGTGGCTGTCAGCATCTGAAATAGGATGCAGGAGATGCTGACTGGGAGAGAAGAGGAGGAGAAAAAGGTGCGTTTTTTTATCAGTGTTGCCACTGCAGACAGTTGGCCTTGGAAGTGGCCATTGGTTCCAAGCTTTAGACTGTTCCTGTTTAATAGAACCACCTGATCCCTCACCCTCATCCCACTTAGCAGTACCAGCAGTAGCCAGCATCCTCTCACCAGAGTTCTGGGCTCCCAAAGACCCCTTCTCTAAGCATCTACATTCTAGTAATGCTGACTTCTTCCCCTTGTTCCCTTGCTTCTTTCAGCCCTTGGGTTACGCACAGCCACTTTAGTGTTCGTTGTTACCTTTCATTCCTTCACATGTTTAATCAATTACCTATATTAAAATATCTTTGTTTAAAAATGAGTATATTTTCTGTTTTTCTGAACTTGCTTTCCTTAAGGTATCATAGAGGAGTAAGACAACACACAGCATTGTCCCATGCTGAGAGTGCTGCTATTGGCTGGAGGGCCTTCTGCCTTGGCAAGCAGGGTCTGTGCAGGGAAGTGATGGCAAAAGGAGTGTGTCTAGCCATCCACCCAAGGCTATGCCTTTCTTCTACAACAAATCCATTTATTATTTGCATAAAGAAAATAAATTGGTATTTTAATGAGTAGTAAGTACCTGCAAAATTGTGTGCTACATGTTTTTAACATATTCCAGAATAATCAAAGCAATATGTATCACAAATAGTATTGTTTTCTTCATTATGGAATCTTTCTCACAATGAGTAGATACATTGTCTAACGAAAAATTGACATTTAACTGAAATATGACCATCATCTGCATTATTTATATAATTAAAGTGTTTCAGATACACAACTGCTTGCTAATAAATAATTCCACATTTTAAAAATGTACAAATTTCAAACTAAAGAGGTTAACTACTTTAAAAAACTCAGCAAAGTTTCTTTAGTAAGATAGAAATGTACATGCAAAAGTTACACTAATGGATAGGAAGTTACGTTCTCAAAACTTTTATATTCCTCTAAGTAAACGATTTGCTATTATAGCAACAAATTTATATGTTAAAATATCATTTACTGACATTGACTATTCCTGAAGTATCATACAAGTAGTTTTGGATAAAAGCCCTTCAAAGTGCAATTAGTAATAATGAACATTAACTCATTTGGAAAGGCATTTCATTTTAAGGCACTGTGTTAAATGTAAGTTTGACTTTTCAGCTCAGCTATGATTAACCATGGTACAAATTACAAAAAATAAAGCTTCATTATGTCATATTTGTACAACATAAGATAATTAAACACCCATATAAGATATTCACATTATGAGAATATCAAATTCATTAGAAATACTCTAAATTATTTTTAATTTAGTGAGATGTTAGAAATAAGAATGGAGACTTGTTTCTTTAGTATGTAGGACATATATAAATAACTGTCATGAGCTTGAATTCAATGCAAGTTTGCCATATTTGACTTACAAAAAAAAAACAAATACTACATATGCACATAAACACCACACACACACACACAATAATATTAACTGTTCCATTTAAATTACATCGGTTGCACATTTGATTGTAAATCTCAAGAAATCACTGTCCCCAGACCTGTTATAAATGAGTTCTACTATAGCTTAATTTCTTACTGGCTGAGAAAAGAAATAAGCGCTCTCTCGCGCGCGCGCTCTCTCTCTCTCTCTCACACACACACACACACAAACACACACAAACACACACACACAAACACACACACACACACAAACACATGATCAGAAATACACCTGGGAGCCCATGCCTACTTTTGCAGCAAGGAGCATAAAGATAGTAGAACAAATTCCTTCTCCTCTTAGACCACAAATTCTATTTATTCTTTGAGCTGCTTTTTCATTTCTGTCTTTGTTGATCTTCCTAGACTTGGCTAGATTCTGTCACCCTTTTGCTGATGAAGATACTATGATTTGGAGAAATTTCCTTAGAATTTAGAATGCCTTAAAATAGATGCCTGGAACACAGGTGTTCTGAACAATAAATGTGCTTAAAAGTCTTTATTTCAGGGAGAGAAAAACAAAGCATTTTCCTTTTTTCAAAGTATTTAGGTGCAAGATGCCAGCAAAGCCCCAACAACGTCTGAACAATGTTAACACTCTTGGTCAGAGCTAAGTAATGGTTGCCCATATAACAGCACATTAGGAAATCTATATTTCATCTTCAAACCAAGATTTGAAATTCATTGTTGTATCTCTGATTTGTTTCTCAAAGCCTGAACCCAGTATCTTCACCTTCAAATTTATGCTCTTATAATCTTTCCAACTTGATTATTTTTTTTCTTATAACTATCTTTCAGCTCCTGTTTTATCAGCCCCAAGTAGATACTGCCCACTCCCCATCTCATCCCTGGCTCAGGATCTACAGTCTGTGAAATTTGTGGGAAATGTAATTAAATATAAAATGTCTTTACAACCTGGAAAACCTCTCCACAATGGTAGTAGAGAAAGGAAACACATCATTACTGAATAATCATTAAGCCAGAATGCGATACACATCACAGGCAGATCCCTATGGGATTGCAAATACAAGAAAAAAACTCACCTTTTTATATAGCCAAGCAGATAGAACCTATTGCATCCATGTTCTCAAGGTGAACACTAGCTAGTCCTAAAGCAAGAAGGCCTGACAGCACTATTTGTCAAACATAGTTCATCCTAGATTTACCTGGCAATTGTGGTGACCATGTGTGTTAGCTAACTAGCTTTATCCAGAGAACAAATAAACTTCTTATATCTTTTTGACACAAGATACTTTGCAACATAAGTTAAGGTTCCCACTGAAATTAGTCTCTTACCAAGGCACAGAGAATGGCAGTACTATCTTCCTTAGAGATTCCATTTCAAAAAGATCATACCCAGGTCCTTGAGAAAGAAATTCCTGAATCTTAAAACTGACAGGAGACTTGTTTAATTCTTAAAAAGGTTTACATACATTTCAAAGAGACTAAAAAGGAACTTATATTAACAAGTGATAGAATATGAAGTAAATACTTTAAGAAAAGGGAGTAGATTGTGGAGGGTGTCTCTTCCCTTGTTTCCAAGAGTATTTTTTTTCTATTTGTATTTATCTTACAATATTAGTATCATAGCCCTGGGAAGCTTATTCAAGAGGAAACGCTGAGTGACAGGGCCCTCGAAGATTTTCTAGTTCATGTACATTCAGACAAGGACTCTATTTTCAATGATTAATATCTGGCTAATTAGAAAGTAGATAAAAGGATAAAAATGCTCTTCACCCTACAGAATATGGTTAAAGTTCTATCTGTGAACATCTAAGCTTGCAAGATAAAAATGAAGGCGGGTATAAGCTTACAGAAAGTGCCTGAAGAATATTTAATAACTTCCCCCTCTTGCAAGAGAACAGTAGAAGTCACATATCACTTTAGGAATCAAATGGTTGGGACATTTTATTTTAAAGTAGCGTTGTTTATATATAAACTTTGTGCTCGTTAGTAAGATCTGTCCAGAGAAACACTGATTTATGTATTATTAAATTTTAAACCTCTAACAAGAGAGAAGTCTCTTGATCCTAGAATAACTTTAGATTTCTCATATCTCTATCTAGGCCTTAGGGGTAATTGGAACAACGAAACAGAAGCCCCTGATTTATATGAAAGTTTCAGAAACCACTTATAAGCAGATTTTATTTTTAATGAAGTAGACAGTGGGGATAATAAAGAGATGGACAGAGTATTATAAAGTGTTTGGGGCTTGGCTACTAAAAACGTCAATGAAAATAGAGTTCCAGTAAGAGCGAAGAGGAGAACTTTGTTGTGCTTATCTCCTCTACTTGAGGCTCCTTTCTCCCTAAGGCTCTCTTCTTGCACATGAGGCATTTTTTGTGTATCTCAGATATACCAAATTTATTTACACCTAAAAGCATATACACATTATGTGTCCTACAAGCACTGCTACATACATCATTTAAAATCTTTGCTACAATGTTAGCTCTTCACAAAGGCTAGCCCTGTGGACTACACAAAGCAGCCTTTCCACCATCTCACCACACATTGCCGGCCCTACGTTTTTCTCCAAAGCACTTAATTATGACCTGATATCATACTAGTTTATAATTTATTTTCTGTCTTCCCAATAAAAATATAATTTGTCTGATAGCAGACACTTTGTGTATCTTATTCACAATGATCCTGGAAAATATTGCCTAGAATAGAGCCTGGGAAATAAAAAAGTACTGAAAAATGTAGTTTAAAAGGATGAATTTATAATATGAACCCTGATAATGGGGAGGTGAAATTTCGAGTAAAAAACAAAATTAGTGAAATTTCACTAACTATTTTTGCTCACATTTAAACACTGGGTCCTTTAAATACATATTTTGGTATTTATCTTATAATGCTAAATTTAATTGAATCATGCAGGTCAGGTAAGAGAGTGGAAATAAGCTGAATCTATTTGGAGACCTTTGAGCTTCTTGTATAAGGATGTCCATATCTCTCTAAAGACTTGGGATGTTTTCAGCTGTTATTTTATTAAGTTTTCTACTATGTTTTCCTGTTTTATTCTTCTTGCAGACATCTCTTAATGCAAATGTTTGTGACCTAATGGTGTCCCACATGTCTTGTAGGACTTCTTCATTCTTTATTCTATTATTTTTGTCTTACTGCATTATTTCAAGACACCTGTCTTCAATTTCAGAAACTCTAAATAGAACAATAACAAGTAAAAATATTGACTCAGCGTTAAAAAAATTCCTAACACCACCACCAATAAAAAGCCCAGGACTGGATGGCTTCACTGCTGAATTCCACAAAACATTTAAAAAAGAATTAATACTAGTTTTTCTCAAATTATACCAAAAAAAATGAAGGGAAGGAAATTCTTCCAAACTCATTCTACAAGTTCAGCATTACCCATGGGCTAAAACCTGACAAAAAATACCACAAAAGTGTAGAAAACTATAAGCCAATATCATTGATAAACATAGATGTAAAAGTTCTAGAAAAATACTAGCAAACAGAATGTAACAACACATCAAAAAGATTATATACCACGATAAAGTAGGATTTATTATAAGGATGCAAGAATAGTTCAGTATATGTAAATTGATAAATGTGATATACTACATCAGGAGAATAAAGGACAGAAGATGGGATTATCTCAACAGATGCAGAAAAAATATTTGATAAATTTCAACATCACTTCATGATAAAAATTCTTAACAAATTAGATATATGAGAAACGTATCTCAACCCAATAAAGGCCATACGTGACAAACCCACAGCCAACATTATACTGATTAAGGAAAAGTTGAAAGCTTTTCCTTTAAGACCTGGAACAAGACAAGCATGCTCACTTTGATGCCCACTTTCACCACTCTTATTGAACACAGCACTGGAAGTCTTTACCACAGCAATTAGGCAAGTGAAAGAAAAGCCATCCAAGTTAAAAAGGAGGAAGTGAAATTGTTCCTGTTCACAGATGATGTAATTTTATATAGAGAAACGCCTAAAGATTCTACCAGAAAAACTATAAGAACTGATCAACAAATTCTGTAAAGTTACATGATGCAAAAGTCAACATACAAAAATTAGTAGCACTTCTATACAACAATAGCAAACCAGTTGAAAAAAAAAAGAAGAAATCTCACTTACAATAGCTAAAAATATATAATAGATACCTAAAATATATTTAACCAAAGATAAGAAAAATCTCTACAAGGAAGACTATGAAGAGGACACAATAAAATGGAAAGACATCCCTTGTTTATGGTTTGGAATAATTAGTACTATGAAAGTGAACCTATTATTCACACTAATGTGTAGGTTCAATCCAGTCCCTAACCAAATACCAAAAACATTATTCACACAAATAGGAAAACAATTCTGAACTTTATATGGAACAAAAGGTGTCAACTAGGAAAGCAATTCTTAACAAAAAGAACAAAGTTGGTGACACACACTACCTGACTTCAAAATATGCTATAAAGTTATAGTTATCAAAACAGCATGACACTGGCATAAAAACATGGTAGAAAATAGAAAACCTAGAAACAAATCTACATATTTACAGCCAACTGAGTTTCAAAAAAGGGGCCAAGAACTAACATTGAGGAAATAATAATCTCTTCACTAAACCGGGAAAACTGGATATCCATATGCAGAATAACAAAACTAGACTCCTTTGTCTCACAATATGCAAATGTGAACTCGAAATGGATTAAATATTACATGTAAGATGGGAACCATGAAACTATTAGAAGAAAACACGGGAAACACTTCAAAACATTGGGTTGGGCGGAGATTTTATGGATAAGATATAAAAAACACAGCCAATGAAAGCAAAAATAGACGAGGGATTATATCAAACTAAAAAGTTTCTGCACAACAAAAGAAACAATCCACAAAGTGAAGAGAAAGCCTGCAGAATAGTAGAAAATACTTGAAAACCATTCATCTGATAAAGATCTGTAAAACACAAAAACTGAAACAACTCCACAGCATAATATCAAATAAATTGGTTTACATATGAGCAAATTATACAAATAGACATTTCTCAAAAGAAAACATATAAATGTCCAACAAGTGCATAAAAAATTGACATCACTAATCATTATAGAAATGCAAATCAAAACCACAATGAGGTATGACCTCACTCACAATGGCTACTTACAAAAAGAAAAAAAATGACAAATATTGGTGAGAATGTGGAGAAGAGAAAGATAACACTTATGCACTCTTGGTGGTAATGTAAATTAGCACAGCTATTATGGAAAACACTATGAAGGTTTTTCAAAAAAACTAAAAATAGTACTACCATTACATCAACCAATCCATCTACTGTGTATATATCCAAAGGAAAGGAAATCAATATGTAAAAGAGATATCAGCACTCTCATGTTTATTGCAGTGCTATTCACAGTACGCAAAACATGGAATCAACCTAACTGTCCATCAATAGATGAATATATTAAAAATATTATATATATATATACACACACACACATACACACACACACACAATGAAATACTATTTGGTTATGAGAAAAACTGAAACCCTGCCTTTCATGGCAATATGGATAACACTGGAGGACATTTAGATAAGTGAAATAAGCTGGCATTGAAGGATAAATACTGCACGTTCTCACTTGTATGTGAAAGCAAAAAAAAAAAAAAAAAAAAAAAAAATTGCTCTCCTGGAAGTAGAGAGTAGACTAATGCTTACTAGAGGCTGAGAAGGGTAGTGGTGAGGGCAGGATAGGGAGAGTTTGGTTAAGAAATATAAAATTACAGCTAGATAGAAGCAATAGTTTCTAGTTTTCTATAGTACTGTAGAGTGATTACAATTAATAATTTGTGGTATATTTTCAAATAGCTAGAAGAGAGAACTTTGAATGTCCCCAACACAAATAAATAATAATTGAGTTGGTATATATGCTAATTACCCTGATTTGATCATTATGCATTGAATACATATATGAAAATATCACACTGTAACTCATAAATATGTATAGTAATGTGCCAGTTAGGAAAATATATGGAGATAAGCTCTCTGAAGCTATGCCAGCACAGCACATTCACTCTGCTCCTTGCCCCGTATGGAAAGTAGGATTAGAAAAGGTATAAAATAATTGTTTCTGCTTTCTCTAGTCCATTTACAACATTAATCCTTAAGCACATGCGATAATGTAATGGGAGTCCTCAGTTAGTAGGCCTGAATAATATGCACTAGTTTTGAATTTGCAAAATTTTTTAAATAATGGCTTGATACACCTCTATTTTTGTTGTAAATATTTAGAATTATGTTATCTTTGCCTCAGTAATCCATATTTAATAGATATTTTTCACTCTAATGAATAAATGAATAAAAATATTTTGTTGTGAAAATGAAATTGAAAATTTGCAAAAGGTCAAAACAAAAGCTGATGTATGATGCAAAGGGGCAATAGACAATGGACTGTGAAAATGTGAATGAACTAATAGGCAAATTAAATAGATGAAAAGTGAATGGATTGTCTACATTTTTTAGGTTTATTTAAATATTAAGCTAATTTGTGATTCAATCAGTCCAGAGGTGTTCAGTGAGCAACTTCTAAGGACCCACCTTATGTTTACATATAGTAATCATCAAAAAAGAAGATCCTTTGATATTGTATTTGCAGATTCCTGCAGATTCTGTGTTGTGATAGAGTATACACACACACACACACACACAGACATGCATACACATGTATTATGGTACTTTAAACCAACCAAATGTGGATTAATCCAACACATTTTTACACTGTTTTAATTGATTCATAACTTTTAATGACAATGAAAAACTAGGCAGTTTTTTTCTGAATTACATAATCCTCAGAATTCATAGCTTCCCAAATTTTGATGAATAAGAAGGTGTAGAGAGAAAATAGAACATTTGAAAACAGGTGTAAAAGGCAAAATGAAATACAAGCCTTTTCTCTGTAATTAGAGGTTTAAATTATTAATGCTGTTTCTTAGCAAAGATTTCAGAAGAAAGAGAATGCATTGCAGGCATCACCATCTCAAAGTGTTCTTGGCATAATTTAGGATGGGGCAATTTATTTAATGAAACCATATTTTCAGTTAAAATTTTTAAAAAATCTCAGAAACAATCTGGTGATGTTTGCTAGTGCTCTAGCAGAGAGAAACATAGCTACAGCGGGAACAGTCTTGAGGAATAATTAATTAAAGAAATTGAATTAATTTAAAAAGCTGCAGGAGTTAGGTTGTCATTATGCAAGGTACTTTCTTTTTCATGTTTTCTGTCGCTCCTGAGATATATTTTATAAACTGATAGAACCATGTGAGACTGAACAATGAAGCCCCCATTGAGGGAATAATACCATGATGATATTAATATGTTATATCGGCATTGCCAGGATAAACTCTATCCTCAGCAATGAGAATATACACAGACCTGAATGATACATCTAGCTTCAGATAAAGCAACAATATTCATGATCTATTGTGTCATGTGCCATGAATCTGAATATGTAATAAAACAGATTCAGAAGATATCAAATTCAGGTCTAACATGCTACTTTTTATCTGTTGATTCTTTAAACATACTTAAAGCATGAAATATCAACATGAGGTTTTGACACCTGAAATTTTCTTGCAACCATGGTTTTTCCTACTATCATCATTAAAATACCTAGCGTATGCTCAACACTTAATATTCACCATTATACTTACTATACAAATCCCTTTTATATACCTTATCTCAATTAGTTCAAGAAACAGGCTCGTGGCCACACTTTTCATCCTTGTAAAATTAATATTCTAAATGTGGACATGTAAAATTAAGTAATTGAAGCTTAGAGAGTTAAAAAAAGATTCTCTGTCAAACATCTGAACAGTAGTTTACTTACTCCAAGAGACTCACCTCTAAAGCACTATTTTATACCAACTGGGCTACATATCCAAATTTCAACTTTGTGTTTGTCATTTTATCAACTCATTGAAAAAACTAAAATGCAACATATATGTAATCTATAATAATATATCATTTAATTACTGCATTTAGTCTGAGGAAATAAAGATTAATCAGACTCATTATTATCCTCAAGTAATTCTCAGACTTGTGAAGACCTACTTTGAAGAAAAGGATTAGGCCAGGCACGGTGGCTCACACCTGTAATCCTAGCACTTTGGGAGGCCAAGGTGGGCAGATTGCTTGAGGTAAGCAGTTTGGGACCAGTCTGGCAAACATAGCGAAACCCCCGTCTCTACTAAAAATACAAAGATTATCTGAGCATTGTGGCACACTCCTATAATCCCAGCTACTTGGGAAGTTGAGACAGGAGAATCTCTTGAACCGGGAAGCAGAGGTTGCAGTGGGTTGAGATTGTGCACTGTAGCCTGGGAGAGAGAAAAGGACTCTATCTCACAAAAATAAATAAATAAATAAATAACATAAAATAAAATAAAGTGATTATATTTACTGTGATAATTGACCCCAGAGGAATAAAGTGCTGTATAAACAACACTTAAGCAGGGTCCAACTTTCTCTGGTATGGCAGGAGTTGATAGGCTACCTAGGCAGAGAGAAACAATATACCTGCAACCATATTAACTTTGATAAATATGAAGAGGTGGATGCTGCTAGTCCCTGCTAGATTCATCTTGGCTGTGAAACCTATCGCCAATGAGTGAAAATGTTGGCTGATAGCAACTCATGTCTTCCTGTTTCTCTGGAGAATTGGCCCTTGCACCCTTGTGTTTACCCCCTGCAGGCTAAACCAATTTCACTTCTGCAAACTGATCTCTGTCAATGTCTGAGTGACACAGAGGATACATATTCTTCCTGTTGCTTTAAAGAGGAAGTAAGTCTGTGGTACGAATTTAGCTTCATAACTTCTAAGTGTTTCAGTGTTTTAGTCCTCAAACCATAACTCACATTTGTTTAGCTTTTCTCTTGTTTTCTGGCCTGCTTCATTCCCTCTCCTCCTTGAGATCACCCATTTAAATAATTTGAACGAGAACTTTCATCTCAGGCTCTCCTAAGAAACCAAATAAAAGACATGGTGTCACAGCAGTAAAAATTTAAGATAGGAGATAGTTGAATGAAGAAGTTAGGCAAGTAACAATTATGAACTTATGTTTTCATAAGACATTGTGTGTTTATATGTATTGTTGGTGTGTGTGTGTGTGAGTGTGTGTGTGTGTGAGTGTGTATGATCATAAAGTCCTTGAAATGAAAGATCTTACTTTCTTCACCTTTATGTGTCTTCCTGTTACATCCCTTCAGTCTTAGATTGATCTCACGTTGGTCACATGTCTCACACCTAGAACTACATACTTCATACTTCACATAGTAGAGAATACTAAAGCCTTTTCAAATAAATGAACAAAGATGTAGGATTCTAAATTCAACAATGATGTTGTAAAATTTCATTAATTTACCGCAATGCTTGACAAAATATTTTACCAAACATTGCTTATCAAATGTCCTGATATATTTAATATGTTTAAATAAATTCAAGGATAACTGTCATAACAAATTGTTATTTCACGTGCTAGTGTTCAAATGCAACATGGCAACTCTAATAATTTGTCACAAAATACAACTCCATTGGAGATTATATTATATAATTGAAAAGTCAGAAATTATAATGTAAACAGTTCTATCTGAACCCAGTGTCAAACGTTGTCATAAGCAACCGAGTCCGTTCTCTCTCCTGACCATGTGGCTTTTCTCCAGTTTGAAATGAAGGCATAATTCTGCCCACAGTCTCAATCCTACATCCACCTAGGCATCCAATAGCAAAATAAGAGAGCTTCTCCTTCAGTATATTATAACACACTTTTCATGATTTGCTTGCTTACAAAGTGGTTACTAGGCCTATTCCTGAAATAAATGCTCTGGCCAGGATATAGCTCTATATAAATGGACTAGAACCACCATATCATCTGGGGTTCTCCTAATAAAATCCACTGTGGAGGGGGGGATTTGGTTCTTAAGTTGGCATAATGTGGATCACTTGTCCCAAGTCCACTGCCAGGGGTGAAGACCCTCCTTATTCATATTGACTGAGAGAATGGCAGATGGGGACATTTGCAGAAAGTAATTAAGAATGATAGGCAGGCCCAAAGCAAAAAGTTCCCCCACAGAAATGACATTTATGTTGAATCAATTAATACTCAGCCAATGCATTAAAACTGTACCTAGAAATTATGCTACGTTACAGAAAATAGTTAAGAATATTATGTTTCAAAATTTTATAAATGCAAATGAAAATTTTAAAACGTGAACTAGAATTACCTAAAGCACTCAAATAGAGTGAGAGAAAATACCTCTACCTACAATTATGCAAAAAATCTCCTTTTTATAAGTCAATTTTGAATAAATTGAGATTATAGTAGATACTCATTGACCTGGTTATGAGTTCTTTGGTCCCAATACTTTTGTTATAAATAAAACATAGATACACGAAAAATGTATAAAAACAGTTTAATGACAGGGCGCGATGGCTCATGGCTGTAATCCCAGCACATTGGGAGGCCAAGGCAGGTGGATCACGAGGTCAGGAGTTCAAGATTAACCTGGCCAACATGGTGAAACCGCATCTCTACTAAAAACACAAAAATTAGCTGGTCATGGTGGCATGTGCCTGTAATCCCAGCTACTTGGGAGGCTGAGGCAGGAAAACTGCTTGAACCAGGGCCCGGGAGGAGGAGATTGCAGTGAGTCAAGATCCTGACATTGCACTCCAGCCTGGACTACAGAGCGATACTCCATCCCACTGTGTGTGTGTGTGTGTGTGTGTGTGTGTGTGTGTGTGTGTGTATGGTTTAATACATTTTTATGAAGTGTACAATATTCTAACCAATATCCAGTTCAAGGAATAAAACTTTGCCCACCCCCCATTAAATACCTCTCTTGTGTTCAGTCCCAATATCAAATCCTTCTTTTCCCATACAAGTAACCACCATCTTGTTTAATCATCAATTCTTACATTTCTTTATAATTTTACTTTATATGAATAATTTTATTATATTTTTTGTATAATTTGTATACCTAGACACCAGAAGTTTTGTGATTCGTATGGTATATTTTACTTTAAACATTCTCCCTCCGTCTTGTAATTTCCTCCTTACAATGTGTCTGTTAAAGTGCCTCTTCTTTTTGACCTATGGAGTTTTCCAATTTCTGGGTTCTATTGTTGCATTTCAGCATGTTCCTCTGTTCTTCGTGTTCCCCAAAATTGTCACAGAATCTCAGAGTTTAGTTGGATTTTCATTCCTTTGGCCAGATTATTAATGTTGTTATGGTATTTCATGAGGAGTCTTATTATATCTGCTATTCCTTTTTTTTTTTTTTGGACATCACTAGCCATTGATATTCACTGCTAGATACATTGATTTGTTGGAGGTTGATAATTGGTAATATTCGGTTATATGTTTGTATTTATATATAAAATCATGTTATAAATAATCACTTATCTTCATCTATCCTTTGGTTGGCTAGTGGTATGGTTCACAGAGTAAAGGCCACATCAATATTTTGTTTTAGTCACTATATTTGAAAATACTGAAATTGTTAATATTTTAATAATCATTATAAACTAATGGATTTGAACACATATGTTGTAATTCGTTTCAATTATTGTATTTGATGAACTCAAATGATTTCATATTTGACAGCAGAAATCTTTTCAGTTTGTTGTTTTGCCCTTTTGACAGTACCCCATAAACACTGATAGTTTTCTTACTATCTGATGTAACAAGATACTCCAAGGTCATCTCGTAAATTTTTGCTCCATTACTGGAATTAGTCATTTTTCTAAGAAACATTTCTTTCTTTAAGTAAGAGATGACATTTTATGACCACAGTCAGATAACTAGAGATGCTCATTGCTACTTTATTATTCATTGCTTCTAGGCATTTTCAGTGGTCACATATAGAAAAATATGTAATACACACAAGCATACACAAACACTATAAAACATCTTGCACATTCATATGGATAAATTCAATCCAAACTGTTAACTATAGGATTTTTACTAAAATACCTCTGAAATGCACCTATGTCTCCTCTCTTACACACTGACAGTACTGGTTCTCAAGATTACAGAGATTATTGAATTAGAATATGCCATAATTATTTGCTCTATTGAAATATACAGTATTTGAAGCATAACCATATTAGTAATCTTTAATATGTATCAGAGTTCTCCAATGAAACTGAACATTCAGGATGACAGGATATATGGACAAATAAATACATATATCAATAGATACATCAATAGATGCATGCATAGATAAAATATGAAATATGGTTTAATAAACTTTATATATACTGTATTCATTCTTCCCCCTCCATTTACAAGTCACATTATCTACATTGATAGAACACAAATCCATTACATATTATTCTTTGTAGCTTATCAGAAGTTCATTATTCATTCATGGGCAAGAAAACTTTTTATCATGAAGGACTAGATAGTATACATTTAAGGTTTCTTAGACCGTATAGTCTCGCTTGCAATTACACAGGTATGCCATTCAACTGTGAAAGCCCTAATAAAGGAGGCGTTAATAAGTGAGCATGACTGTGTAAATATAACACCTTATTAAAAAAAACTGAATCAAAGCAGATTTGGGCCATGAATTACAGTTTTTCTACTGCTTGCTCTGCTAGATTGCTCAGGAAGTACTCATGAAAACAGTATTCCCTCAGGTTTTGCATGTTGATAACAATTTGTCTGTGGTTATTATACTTGATAGTCAGTTTTGTTGACATAAAATCTTTGGCTCACATTTTTTTCTTTGACATTTTCTTTGATTGTCTAGATTCTTAAGTGTTTTGGTATTTTTTCTTAAAATATAGTAATTTTACTGGAATCTCTCATGGTATTGGTCATTCTGGGTTGATATTCTCAAGTTAGTGGTGTGTTCTTCTTATATATGCAACCCTGACACTATTTAATTTTTTTTCTTGGGTTATGGTTTTTAGGGTTTTTTGTGTCCCTTTATTTGGTTTTTATCTATAGGAACTCCTATGATCCATGCGTTGGACTATCTTTAAATATATTAAATACTTGTTAGTTTTCCAGAATCTGTTTTGTGTTTGTGCTCAATTCCATTTTTTTCCAGTACCAAAAAGTCTTTATTTATTCATTGTATTTTACCAGGAAAGAAGAGAAGAGAAAAAGTCAACATGTGTGTTACAAATGATTAGAAAATAAGAAAGAAAGTTTCCAGTACAGCAAAATAAACCACCAAATAAACACACCCAGCGATGGGGTCACCAAAGTCCAAAGGGGCTCAGTCTCCTACAGTTCAGGAATGAGGGGAAGGGATCAGGAAAAGAACAGGCAGATACAGGCTTTCCTACCCTCCCATTCTCTCCCCATATATTAATAGTTTCACACACATCTTTGGTTTCTACCAATAAACATGAAGTTACATCTGTCTGGCTCCTATTAAACAATCTTGTGACCACTTAGACATGCTTCTTGCACCTGCATCAAAGCTCCTGAGTCACTTGGATATACATTCATATTCCCTTTCTTGGCCTCCTTACCCCACTTCCTTCCAGAAAGGTCCTCAGTTACTTTTCTCTGCTTTAGGATTAAAGATTAAGTAGGATAGATCCATCCAAAATAAAGCAGTATCTTAAGTGTCCGTCATTAATCATATCAAAAAATGGTCTTGATTCAGGAGTTTGGGAACAAGAGATGGAAGTTTCCTAGATTCTTCAGGATTTTTGCATAATTGGTTTAAGAGTGGTGGAGATCATCCACAAATTAAATGTATATGCATGTGGGTGTGTAGGTTTTCTTTTTGAGAGAGATGGAAAAGAGGGCAAAGTAGGACACACATTTTAAGAACAGATGTGGTCCAATAGGTAAAAGGAGATGAGGAACACAAAAGAAAGGATGGTTCAAGATCTCCACTTTAAGAAGGGGGCCCCCAAAACTAATGTCTCAGATCTTTTTGTCTGGTGCACAACTATCTTTGAATGCTGTGGCTATGTTTCTGTCAATACAAAAAGTTTGTAAACATAAACCCCAAATAACATAGAGAAAGACCAACATATTATATTTACACAAACTAGGCCATCTGGCAATCACCAACTCAGTGGTGCTCTAAAAGCCCAGAGAAATACAAAAACTAGAAAGGGAGCATCATTTAGGGAGACAGCAACCCAGAATCAAACCCACACCACCCAAGAAGCTCTATTGCATTCGTCCCAATTCAACACAGGAAAGTAGGTTTGCAGTAATGTTACAGCAAGCAAATGAAACTCTCTTTTTACTCCTTTAGCTACCAATGACACTACTAATCATCACTGCAGCAGGGCAGAACACTGGCTTCAGGTACCACAAGGAAGCCCCCATTTGTGGGTCTCCCTGGAACCCCCACATTTTGAAATGTTGAGGATTTTAGTCCTTGCTTTATATATCCATCCCTTCACAGCGCAGGCTGTGTACAGGGGTATTCATCTTAAAACTATCTGTAAATCGTTCTCCCACTTTCTATACAGTACTCTGCAAGAAGTTAGTATGTGCAGGAAACTTTTAGTGAGTGGGAAATTAAGAATTATCAGCCATCAATTATTTAATATTCTTTGCTACAGGATATTTGTGTTTTTTCATATTTACTTTTTTCCAGTATATTCATAAAATTTACATTGAGCTATTATAATCCAATACCACTCTGTTTATTTTTTGTTCAATTTTCCCAGCCTTGCCCCTTCTCAGCTCTTTCACTGGTTTCTTTGCTCCTTTGTACTTTTTTTTTTTTTTAATATTGTCTGACTTTCTGGCACTAAAAGATACCCCAGGCTTATACTGTATATACCTCGTCATTGTGCTAAAATAAGCCACTTATCTAAAAAGCCCTGGTATCATTCATTGGAGAATGATATTAGAAAAGTATTATGCTCCTGGGTTGTAATTGCTTTTAAGATTTCTATACAAGAAAATATACATGTGTATTTCTAGCCTGTGTATATACACATATATATAGATATTTTTAATGTATCCATGTGCATGTATCTTAACATGAACTTATACTGATGTATTCAAAACTAATCCATTACCACTTGATCATTCAAGCTTTTTTTTTTTTTTTTTTTATTTCTGAGACAGAGTCTCGCTTTGTTGCCCATGCTGGAGGGCAATGGCTCAATCTACGCTCACTGCAAGCTCTGCCTCCCAGGTTCACACCATTCTCCTGCCTCAGCATCCCAAATAGCTGGGACTACAGGCACCCGTCACCATGCCTGGCTAATATTTTTGTATTTTTAGTAGAGATGGGGTTTTCACCATGTTAGCCAGGATGGTCTCGATCTCCTGACCTCGTGATCCGCCTGCCTAGCCCTCCCAAAGTGCTGGGATTACAGGCATGAGTCACAGCACCTGGCCTCAAGCTTATCTTTAATAACTCACACCAACAATAAGAAATGTTGCTTTAGTTTGTTTCTGTTTATCTTTCAGATATTTGGATTATAATATGCATTGTTCACATACTTTTTAATGTAGTATGTATGTGTGTATCTATCTTTTATGAATTGACTACTTTTATTGTCCTGGCATATATACTTTTGTAGAATATGTAGTACTTTGTTTTTTAGATAGTGGATGTCTAGTTTAGATAGTGATTAGGTTTTCTTAAGTCAGATAGTTAAAAGATTTCTAAGTCTGGTAGCTCAATTTTATAAAATATATGGCTCAATTTTTTAATATAATTTTTTAAAGTAAATTTGAAGTCTCAAGTAAATATATGTGTAATTTTCTATTAATGGGGTCAACTTTATAATGCAAATCAATATTATATGCTTTTAAATTATAACTTTTTTTGATAGTCATAATTTACTGACGCTTAAAAACTGAAACAAAATGTAATACCTCAACTATATAAATATATTTTAATATTACCAACTTTCAATAACATCTTAATTTTTCTTATGTATAAGAAAGTTTTGCATGCTTTAACAAAATTATGTACCAAAAATGATATTTCCTTCTAACAAATCCAAGCTTCATGCTGATTATTTCCTTACAGTTGACATAAATGTTATATTGTTGCCTTTCAGGTGAATTCAATCTGTAGGTAGCCTGGACCTGTCAAAATGATTTTGATAAAAAGCTAGCTTCACAATGTCATTTTTTCCTTTCCAATTTTTAACAGATGCCTCATAAAAATCATAAATATATTCCCTGGAGATAATTCATCACAGTGTGAATTTAAGAGATAATTATTTGAAGGTATGAAGCATTTTGATGGACCCTTATAATAATATTACTCAGATCATTTCAAAATATATCTTGTCTCAACACTTATTTTGTCTGACTTGCAAATATATATATATACACACATATATATACGTAATAACTTTTATGAAGAATATGTAGTCAGGTTTGAATTTTCTTTGATTATGTACATGTATATGCTCAAATCCTATTATGCAAAGAACATGCACTAAATTTAGATCATTTAAGGAATAAATTGAGGAAATGGTAAGTAATGCTAAATAGGTCTTTTTTTATACTCTGAAATATATATATATATGTATAACTATTACATATATTTATGTTTGCAGTTGCTTGCTTAATTTACCTTCATGGTTATGGTTTTTAAGCCATATCTTCTGATTAGAGCAAGTCTTTATTTGTAGAATATTATCAACTAATAAATGCAGAAGGAAAAACAAAATCGGTAGAGTCACCATTTAACAAACACTAAAGAAATAATTGACCCAAGAAGAGAACATAAAGAACATAAACGAGTACTTAAAAAAAAAAAACTTAGATCAAATATTTATGAGAAAATAACTCCCAAAGCTTGCCAGATTTCACCTGCTGATGATTTGCTGGTCATAGGGAAAAAGCATCTTTACCAGCCAGGACTCACATTCTACCACCTGAAACCATTAACAAAATTAACTTCACTAATCATGGGACACCAGGCATTTTATACCGCCTCCCTGATGAAACAGGAAGTAAATCATATACAATTTTTTTCTCCTTTTTTTTTTTTTTGCAATGAGAAATGGAAAATGAATTTTCAGTTTATGCAGTACACAGGGGGCAGAAGAACGTGCTAAACAGTAAGAAGGCAACAAGGTAAGTTAGAATGCAGGAAATTCTGTAAGACAAGTAGAGAGACTTTAAGCCTGTTAATGGCATAAAAATAGGTGATATTCAAAATTAAAAGATTTAAGAGACATAATGTCTAATGTCCTATATGTACTTTAATTAGAATATAGTGATGATTTTAAAAAGTACTTTCATATATGCGAAAGAAAATAAGAAAATAATCTTGAAGATGAGCTGGATATTAGATGAGGTTATTAAATTGCTGTTGCTAATTTTGTTATAGTTGATAATGATATTCTGATTGTGTAAGAGTATACCTGTACTCTTACAGAGACAAAATGAAGAATTTTGGTGGAAAATGCCATAATATTAGAGCCATGCATTATAAAACTTCAGCGAAAAATAAATTAAGTATGGCAAAATGTTAAATTTCCTATCAAATCAGATACATGGGGTTAATTATAATATTCTATTTTATATATGTTCATTTTAAAATAGAATGTTAAAATATATAGCAAAATACAAACTAAAAGTAAACACTATTTCCTGTAATTGGATTTTACTTGTGAAGCTTCTTTTTCTCACACTTTTACCAAATTTTTTTTCTATTTTTTTTACTCTAAAGGTTGACAAATGAAAGCAGCCTATAAACCTCTCTCTAATAGTCAAAGAGAAAGCTTTCTTCTTCTTCGAATTAGATGTTTTAGTGAACTCAGAGTCAAATAATGTAATTATGAACCTGCCATCTAAAGAAACATGACTCCCATTGGTACAGAAGGGCCAAATTTAAGCTGTTGAACTGGCAAACAGACACACTGGAAACAAAACGAAATGATTCCCTAATTGTTTTCACATCTGGAAATTTCGAAAATTACTATCTATGTATTATATTTGTTGCAAAGAGTAAATTAATTGATGCATGTAAAGTGCTTAAAACATGCCTGGTACAAAATGAGGAATAAACAAAACACTAGCTAGTATTTTATTATTATTTACTATTGATATGGACAGTTTTCTATAGAAAGTGAAAAAGCAAAAATAATTCATAGTCCCAGATGAATTATTTGCTGGTCATAGGCAAAAAGCAGTTTTATGAATTGCTTGAATTAGCTAAAATGGCTTTTTGCAAAACTGAAAAGGAAGAAGGTAGCCATGAGGTGATCAAGCAGGAGTCTTCTTGTTTGTCCAATCAAATAAATGCTAGATAAAAATGATTCGAGAATAAACTAAATATAAATAACCTTCTATCAGGCACTGATTATTTAGATTGGTCAAAATTCCTTGAATTTTTGGAAAACTTTAATGAACAAAAAACTGGGAAAATGTTTTATAATGCATATACCTTTAAGTAATAATAAAATGTATTTTTTCAAATGATAGTAAATTTTTCCTTATAGTTAGCATAAAGTTATAATTTTAGTCAACCTTAGGGTTAAGAATTTACTTTTTAAGTTTTCACTTTTGTGTCTATATTTTTGGTATCAATTTGTTAAGTGCAAGATTACCTAAAAATCTATAAGATGTGTATCAGTATATCATAGTACTTTTATTTTTCCTGTAGTTTCTTAAGTGATCCTACAGGCTCCATTTTTTTTTTCCTCCCAATATTCGTAATCTTTGCAGATCTATCTGTATCTCGTTTTCTTGATGCCGTGTGCCTCTGTAAAACCTTTATGTTTATCATATTGTATATAAAATAATTTCCCTATTTTGACAGTGAAAGCCTGGTCCAAAATGATCACTGTCTGGATTTAACATTTTTCCAACGACTTTCCACATAAAGAATATGTTAAACCAAATTAATCTCAGCCTTTTCATTTCAAGCATGCTAGGTTTACTTTTGCCTAATATGTCCCCTTCTGCTCCAATGTATGTATTATTTTAAGTTATTTTCTAGAGTGTACTAAGTCAATTTATATCTTCCTAGTCTAGCAAGATCTCTAATTCACCTGATACTCTATATAGTAGCACTTCCTGAACAAGTAATTAAAAGCTTATCAGAGTGTTGGGTATGGATGCTAATTTATAGGCTGCTTTCATTTGTCAACATTTAGAGTAAAAAACAGAAAAATTTTGGTAAAAGCGTGTGTGTGTGTGTGTGTGTGTGTGTATGTGTGTATACACATATATAAAGATGTGTGTGTGGGGTGTGTGTGTGTGTGTATATATATATGTCTCAAACCTTCCAAAGTGAATTATAATTGCGTTTCCCTCACTTATCTCTTTACTTAACAAGCAATGAACATTAAATAAATGTGTGGTGTTGGTACATATGGATTCTAGATTTACCTCATAAGGAATCCTATGACTATATATATTTATTCATTTGTCTGTTAAACACTAAGCAAGTTTGAAATAGAAATATTACATGTAGACCTTGGGTCAGCCTTCTCTGAAGTTAATTTCTGGCCTTATATCATATTTGATATAAAATCACTTTATTTATTTACGTTGCAGAGAATTGTTGTAGGGTCAAATAACATGGTAAAAGTAAATTTCCTAGTATTATGTCTGGTACAGAATAGCTGGTGTAACATTTGAGGAATTTCTGAATGCCAAAATCTCTGCTCACTAATTCAGTTAGGTCATTTCTCTAAATTCTCATACAACGGTTTGATAGAGGTTATATTATTATTGTCATCTTATTGATAATAAGTTTGGCATAAAAATAAAGTCATTTTCTTAAATTTTACACATAGTAAATCATTTTCAGAGTTGATACTCAATCCACATTCTATAAAATGTTTAATAAATATTGATTCTTTTTATTAATGTTTAGGTTAAGCCTGTGCAGTAAATGCCGATGACACACAAATGAATAAGGAATGAATACTGATATTCTAATAAAGAAAAGAGAAACGTGTGAAGTTTCCCATTTTTTACACCCATCATTGGTACTTAAATTTGATATTGGCAGAAAACATACAATTTCCCAAAGGTATATTATATTCCAAATTTTTTCATATGCAAACCTAGGTATGTATGCATGTATTGCTTATATCACGTATCATATATAGCATATATCGTCTGTCAATTTTGAGTGAAATTGCTAGCGTAATATTATGTTTATTTCATCATCAAAATACTGGCTTATCTCTACAGCAAGGAGGCAAACTTATTATATCCAAATATAAAAATAGATCACAAATGGATAAGGTCAGATTAGGAAATTGCTATTGAGAGAATTGTTTAATGCATACTCACAGAGCTTCTTAAAAATACACAATTGCCCTGTCTTTTTAACTTGTACAGTCTTTCTAATTCTCAGAAAACACTGTAGAGGAGTTTTAAAGGGGGAAGAATTTATCGCTTATACATTTATAATTAATTGAATTTTCTGATATTAGGTGTAAGGGTTGGTTAGTAAGAGATAGAAGATAAAGCAGGTTCTATTAAAGATTCAAATTTTATTGACTGATATAAGCCCTGTTAATATGGGCACATATAGATTTTGCAAACTCAAGGATTAAGACAAAAGCAGCTAATAATAACTGTATTTTAAGAACAGATCCAGAGGCTAATATAGGTAAAACCATAGTGTGGATTCAATCTATACTCTGATAACACTGGTATATAGACATTTTGGTAAATTTCTATCATTAGCAGTAAGTAAGGAAAAGAAGTCAAATATGTTTAGTTAAAAATTGTTACTCAAATTTCATAGTGGATTATTTACAAAACATGGGAGAAAACAAGTAAAAATATTTAATTCTAAGGACTCAGCTACCTTCAAAATGTTGAATGAAAGGTTAAAGCAAGTGAAAAATAACTACTGTTAGAGGTAAAACAAAAATTTTTGTTCTACTGTTAAAAGAGGAATTTAGAAATCGTAATTAAATATATTTCTCTTAAAGAATTTTTATAAAGTAGAGGTAAACAATGTAAACAATAATGTAGAATAAAAAAGGTGCTATGCATATACCCATCGTTATTCTATACAAAATGAAATACTGAGTAAACAATTGAACATACTTTATCTGTGATGAGACCATCAAAACTCAGAGCTGGATTTTTACTTGAAATAATCACATAAATATTCAATTCAGTTTCAGGGTTGGTTTTCATTGTTAATGGTGGTGGTAGGGGGTGTTAATGGGTTTAAAATGGAAAATGCTATTGTATGATATAATTTGGTAGGGGAGAAATTTGAAGTATAATATACTAAAATCTCACCATGGTACTTGCCCAATCAACATGGCTTACACCCCTCTTTCTGATTCTACAGTGCCCATTTTAGTAATTATATACAACTCATGCCAATCTCTGCTTGATTTAAGAAATATAAGCCACCTATATGTTGGCAGAGCAAAAAAAACTTAAAAACATATATTCATTAATAGAATTAAACATTAATGAACTTGATCCTCCCACTCAATGGAGGAATTAGATTTACGAAGCTAAAAGACATGCAGTATCCCTTTACGTATAAATATCTAAGGCCATCTGTGTTTCAACCATGAAAGAGGATACGCTGAAGGAAAAAGAAAGTCAGGAGCAGGTAGCCGTACAATCAACAGTTCTGAAAATTCTTTTTTGTAATTAATATTTATTCATCTTTCTTAGATTAAAAGTATTTTGTATATTACACCAAGGAAATAACAGTAAACAAAGCCGAAAGGGTGCCAGCACTAACGTCTTATAAAGGCTCTCCCTTATAAATGTTTTCTTACATTTACTCTGAAGTTATCTATAAATATCTATGTTCAATAACCTCATTAACAAAACATTATTAGACTGATACAAATTGAGAGAAAGATAAAACTTTTGACATTATCACTGGTTTCAGGGAAAAGCCTAGGTAACCTTGTTGACTATCAGGCTTGACAATTCTAGGATCTCCAGGAAATATTTCTCAGCCATACAATATTAATTCTATGTGTGTGTGTGTGTGTGTGTGTGTATAATCGTCAATCAGGAATGTCAATAAATAATTGTTGTAGTATTAATAGAGATCACAGAAAAATAATCTACTGACTATAATACTGTGGATTTTGTAAAATACAGATGCAACAGAAGGTTTGAGGGTAAAGATCAAATAGTTGTGTGTACTGAAACTTTATGCCCATTGATTAGTATCTCCTCATTTCTCCTTTCTCCAGTAACTGGCAATCACCATTCCAATCTTTGATCTTTTAAATTTGGCTATTTTAGATACCTCATATAAGGACAATTATGCATTAATATTCTTTCTGTGTCTGGCTGATTTCCTTAGAGTAATGTTCTTCAAGTTCATTCACGTTGTCACGTGAATGTGACATGTCATGTTGTGTGTATGTGAGTGTGTGTGTGTGTGTGTGTGTGTGTGTGTGGTGGTGGTGGTGGTGGGGCAAGCATTAGCTTTTAACCAAATCTGAGGATTTTCAAATGTTCATACAATATCCCCAAGGTATTTAGGAAGAGATGATTAACAAACATCTAAATTATTGCTAAGGATTTTGAAGAAATGACTTTTAATGTATTTTTAAAATTAGAATTTTGTTAAAATACTTTAGAATTTAGTTAATGAAATTTTATATATATAATATTTTATACTGGACATTATGCTAAGCAGTTTACATTAATTTTCTTATGTGACCCTCCATATAATCCTATAAATTACATATCCCTATTTCATATAAAAGGGAATTGAGGTTTAGAGAAATTAAGTAATTTAGCCAAGTTAATGTTAGTAGTACATGATAGAGCCTGTATCCAACACAAGCAAGCAGAATACATTAAAAAAGGTAATGAATTATGGCTAGAGGTATGCAAAACTACAGTACAAACTACCAAGAAATTAATTGCAAATCATGATGATTCCATTTTGGCTTAAAAATACTTCTCTCTTAAAAATGTTACGTTATTGTGGTAAGAACATTTAACATGAAATGTGTCAACAGATTTTTAACTGTATAATGCATTATTGTTGACTATAGGTACAATATTTTATGGACCTCTAGAAATTATTTATCTTACTTTACTGTAACTTTATGCCTATTGATTATTAACTCCTCATTTACCTTTTCTCCCAGCCCCTGGCAATCACCATTCCAATATTTGATTATATAAATTTGGCAATTTCAAATATCTCATATAAGGGCAATTAGGCATTATTATTCTTTTTGTGTCTGGCCTATTCCCTTGGAGTAATGCTTAGAAAGTTCATTCGCATTGCCACATACTGCAGAATTTTCTTCTTTTTTAAGGCTGAGTTGTATCCTCTTATACGCATATATCATGCTATTTTTATCTACTCATCTATCAGTGGACATTTAGTTTGTTTCCATATCTTGGCCATTGTAAATAGTGCTGCAATATGTATAGGAGTACTAATACTTCTTCAAAACTTTGATTTCAATTATTTTGGGTAAATATTTAGAAGTGGAATTGCTGAAACAAATTGCTAAAATGTTCATAATTAAAAATGATCCTAAAAGTACTTTAAATCATATACAAAATCCTAAAATATAATCAGAGTAGATTATATGTGCTTATAAATTATATAAAATATACAGCAAGACAGATTTGTAGATGTATGTATATATCAAGTATAGACATCTATCTAAATATAAAATCTAGGCATATAATATATACCATAAAAACAGAGAACATAGATCATATAGAATAACTTATGCTCACTCTTGTCTCTTGTAATATTTATAGATTGTATAGAATAACTTATGTGTGCTTATTTTATTGTCACTTGTAGTATTTAACAAGTAGGTAATAAAACACTACATATCTTCTCTATAGTTTACTTTCATACAAATATTATATTTGTAGTACAATAAAACTTGCATAAGACAAACATACAGAAATACAATACTTTCAAAATATAATGTGAAATATCTTTCACACAAACTAATACAATATTTAAGCCATATATTCAGTGGCTGCTAACTCAGGATGAATAATGGTAATAAAAATGGTAGCAACTTTTAATTCTTGGCTTTATCCAAGTCTGTTGAAACAATGCACAACCTCTTTCCTTTCTTTTCTTCTTTCTGGAATGAGTTTTACATATATGTATGAAATATTTTTTGTTAGACTACTGAACATGAGGTCATATTCATTTTTCTCTTTTTCCCATCTGTGCTTCAGTTTTAACATTTTCTACTGACCCATCTTCTAGTTCACAGATCTTTTCTTCTAAAGTATCCCATCTACATTTTATGCCTATCTGATAATATTTTTAAAAATACTGGGAATTTTCAAGTTCTATGATTTTCATTTTTTCATACTTCCAACTTTCTCCTTGACGTTTTTCATCTATTTCAATATAATGTTCATCTGTTACTTCAAATCACTGAATATATTTACAATAGCTCTTCTAAGATATTGTCAGCCAAATCCAACATTCAGATATATTTTTATTGGTTGCTTTTTTCTATTTATGCTTCAGATTTTTCTGCCTCTTTGTGTATATATGTATATTTTTAAGTTTTATGCTGACATCATATATTTTACATTGATGAGACTTTAAATTATGTTGTCCAAGGAAAGTATTATTTTTTAAATTCATAAAGCAATTAATTTACTGACCGCTCAAAATGAGTTTTAGAAGTTTTGTGATTCTTAGACCATGTTAGAATTGTTCTTATTCTGGAGCAAGATTAGGTCACTTCAGATGTTTAGCCTATTTGTCATCATGACTGCTTTAGTGAGCTTCTTGTGAAATCTCTAAACACTGAATGGTTGTAACTTCTGTGTCTCCTAGAACTATGTGAACTTCTGAATGTCCATTTAACTCACAGTCCTTCAGTAGCTGATTCTTCCAGGTATCACATTTTATTTTATTTTGTACATATACAGCTATGTACTTGGCCAAATGCTTGGAGAGACTTCTATGCAGATTCTAGTGTGCTCCCTTTTTGCTCTCTTCAGAACCCTGATTTGCATATTTGAGCTATCTCCACAGTACTAATCTCTGCTACATGCTTTTTATGCCAGTGGAATTGCTGATCTCTGTTAGGATTTCACCCCTCTGTGCTGTTGTATGAAATTGATTCTAAGGCAGAAAGCCTGGGCATGTGGAGTTCACATTATATATTTCCCTAACCAAATGAATCAAAGACTTGCAATACTTGTTGTCCAAGACCTGAAAACAGTTGTTTTCTATGACAGGTTTAGAGTTATCATTGTGTATGGTATTAGGGGAAATTCTGATGTTCATTTTTCCAGCATAGCTAGAACCAGAACTGCCCAAGTTACTAAACTTAAACTGTAAATAAATAAATAAAACTAATAAAAAATACTCGTATCATATATCTGGCTTACAAGCATCCACAATTTTTTACTTGTAATGCTTTATTTGTCAATGTCAAATTGTGGCCTCTCTCAAGGAAAACCTTCATATGCCTTCGGTGATTAATCCATTCTATTTCGTATGTAAATTCTTATGTCTATTCTTTACAACCTATTTTGAAGTAATCTCATACTGTTCACTGATGTGACTTATACTGTTTTACTACATTAAAATATATTCTATTAATTTCTCAATTATGTTCATGCAGTTATATTTTCCTTTTATGGGAATTACAGTTTACATTTATCTGTTTTCTTTCAATAACTATAAGGTAATATTCAAACATTATCTTACCAAAATATTCAATGATTAACTATAATTCCAATATTCATACAGTAATTTTTAATCATAAATATATAAAATTAATAAAACCACATATTTAAAATCAATGACTTTTAGTTTTATAATTGCTTAGTGTTATTTCTTCCACATTATTAGATATGTTAGGTAAATAGATTATTCTGGATTGTTAGCGATGAAAATTTATTACACTAAATATCTTTATTTTTTAAGATACAGAAACTTAGACTGAGGGAGGTTTAATGATATCAAAGACTAGACATCTACTTAAACTCTGCACTACAGTTCACTCACTTGTTTTTGGACTTCTAATCGAATGCTCTTTGTACTAAACAGTCTGAGTGTGAACTTTCCATGTGATTTATAAAGAAATAGAAATTTTTTAAAATCTGGTTCATGGAAAGTATACAATCAATTCAAATAATTGAAGCAATAGAACACAAAATCATTTACTGAATTTCTTGAGATAATTTTATAACAATTTCTGAACAGTTTGAACTTTAGGGATAGGTACAAAAAACAAAAATAAGAAATAATTTTATTTTTCTTCACTTACCCCCATTCTGCTGTGAGTACTTTTCTTTATTGAGTAGAAGATCTTATTGTAACAGCACTAACTCCATTTTGAATCCCTGCCATGTAACAGGAAAAAATTTGCTTACTTGAGTTTTAATTACTTATTTAAGTTTGTAGATTATTCATTAAGAATATAGCAATCTCAGAACAATAGGACATTCAACATAAATAAAAGGGAAATATGCTGACCAGAAATTCCGGGAACAGACTGACCAGCAGTTTTAGCCACAACTAGATAAGAACAGCCTAACGATGCCAGCAAAGGTCCCAAGACATTGACCAAGACAGCAGTGACTGACTGCCTGCTTGAGTTTGCACACATAGCTCCTCCACAAGGACACTCTGATTATGACTTAGCTTATCCTGATTTCCCTTAAAAACTCTTGGTCCAGAGCTACAATTCAGAGGTAGTCTTGAAACAAGGTCACTAATTTCCCAACTTGCCTGCTTCCCTAATAAAGCTAACTTTCCTTCTTACCAACACTTGTCCTCGAGCATTGGTTTTTCAGGCGTCAAGTGTCCCGAACCCGAGTTTGGTTACAATATTTGGCGAGCTAGTCAGGAGCCTCACGCTCCCTGAGCTGTTAGCTCAGCTCCCAACAGATGAAGCAATTGGCTGCAGCAGTGCACCAGGGCTAACTTACCGAGGGGATCTTTAGATTCCCAATGGTTTTAGCAGTTGACTGTGGCAGCATGTATGGGCTAACCCTCTCTTGCTACCAGAGGTTAGCAGCAAGCCTTCTGTAGCACCAGCTACTTGTGGTTGGCCAAGCCTGACACAGGCAAACTACAGGGACAGTCCCAGCAGCTGCCAAGGCTCTTTTTTCCCTTTAGGGAAACTCCCTTCTTTCCCTCAATTGATGCCAGCTGCCTATTTTCACGTAAAGTTGGTAAAAGGGAACAAGTTTTCTAGATGAGCCAACTAGTTCTATAACAAGGTACATCCACGTGTGAACACCAGGGGTCCTCTTTCCTTACCATTTGGGCCTTTGGGGCCATTCGTGGTACCGTTGATAGAAGAAACTTGTTGTAACTCCGTACCGTCTCTTCCTTTGAAGAAGATTGTGTTTGGGAAGCACTTCATTAGTTTTGATTGTGTGTTGTTTTCTTGTTACCAATGGAGGTATTTTGCAGATTCTCTTTCAAAGAGACAGAATATTAGCTAACTGGTCAGCCTATAGCTATGACCTTGGGACAAAGGAAAAACAAAACAAAACAAAACAAATGGTGTTTTGTTGTAATACAGCATGGCAAATGCATGTGTTGGATTCAGAAGACAGGTGGCCTTTAAATTAGGTTTTTGAACTTTTATACAATCTTACAGTTTGGACAGCTTTATCAAAGATCAGGTAAATGTAAAAAATACCTATGTTCATGTATTTATTCTATCATGTAATAAAGATGCTTTCCAGAAAGGTTCCCAGTTCATGGTGCAAAGAGGACTGCATAAAGTGAAATCTCCTTGGCTTCTACTGCTTGAGGAAGATATGGAAGGAAAAAAGAAGCATGTTGGGAAAAAACCTGAGGCAGGGCTTGCAGTGGTGTCTGACGTAATGTCCTCTGGAATGTGTCTAGACTTGCTGGCTCCTTGCTTCTAGCCCTCCTAGGCTCCTAGATCAATTATATTCCCATTATCTCAAGTATCAGAACATGTTCCATATAAACGCTAAACTGTCACAGCTGTAGGTCACAGCTGTAGCTCATGTCCCTGCCCTTTTGACCCCCACATTCTCACCACCTGTTTCCATGTTGGATTACCAATAAATAATGTGGGCTTTCAGAGCTCGGGGCCTTCACAGCTTCCATGCATTAACGATGGCCCCCTGGTCCCACTTTACTTCTCAAACTGTCTTTTTCTCAATCCTTTGACTCTGCCAGACTTTGTCGCCCCCACGACCTATTGTTGGGTCTGGTCTCCCCAACAGAAGCAGGAGGATAGGATGATTTTGTTAGCCTTAAACTTGCCACAGAGAAATGATGCTGTGTTGTTGCAAGTGCCTTCCCTGGCGCTGCCCGTTCTGGCACCTGTGCAGGTTCCCATGCTGACCCTGCCGGCATTGTACCCTGAGCTGCTCCTTCCTCTACCCACTCCTCCAGAAGACCATTTAAATAATCCATATTTACAAGATGCAGTGGCCCCTCTACATTATGCAAACAGGTCAGGGACAGTCTCCTCTTTTAAAACCTGACTAGTTATTCAATGCACAAGGTCAATGGGTCCCCCCTTTTAAGAAGCAACAAGAATTAAATACACATGGCCAACCCATGGGATTTTGGGGATTACATTCACCTTTCTCCACTTCAGACTTAGTAAGCTAAAAATAATATAAGCCCTTCCTACAGAGATGACCCACAGCACATGGCAGAATTATGTACCACTATATTCTCCATATATTTCCTCACTTGGGTGGACATTCAAACACCATTAAATTTCATGATCATGGCTGGTAAAAGAGACTAGTCATAGACAAAGCCAGTGATGAGACCAGGCAGCTACTTCAGAAAGACCCTGCTGGGACCCCTGATCCCCCACAGGGACGACTTCCTTAATGGAGCTCAACTGAGACTACAACAATGAGGAATGCCAAGACTAGAACACTACTAAAAATATGTTTTGACGAGACTGAGTAAAGGAGTACCCAAGAAGTGTAGCATCAATAAAATCCATGATATCCAACAAGAGGCTAATGAAAATTCAGCCACTGGCTGGAACCAGTATATCAGTCTTATAAAAAAATACTCAGGTATGGATCTAGAGGCCCCAGAAAATATTTGGACAGTCAACCTGATTTTCATCAGCCAAAGCACTTCAGTATCAAAAGGAAGTTGAAAAAAATCAAAGAATAAACCCTTCTCTATTGGTAGAAATTGCTTACAGACTTTTCAATGCCAGAAAAACAAGAAGAGCCAGATAGATGCCCACTCTTGTAGAAAGCATTCAGAAAGGTAAAAGAGGGCCTGAGAAAAGTAAGGGACAAAACAGAATAGGACTCCCAGGCAAGGATCCATGTGCCTACTGTTGGGAATCTGGGCATTAAAATTATGATTGCTACAGGCTAAAAGGGAAAGATGACAGTAAAAAAAAAAAAAAAGGGTAAGAGAGAAAAAGAAAAAAATAGAAAGCCAAAGAAACAGACAAGTAGAACAAGACTGTGGCTCTGATAAGATTGAGGAGGCTCAGGTGTTCGCCTTGATATAATGGAGTCAATAATCATTTTCCCACAGAAACCCTGGCTACAAATGATATTGGAGTATAAAATGATTGACTTCTTATTTAATACTGAAGCAACTTCAGTTTTAAATACTAAATTAACTACAAGTACACAAGATATAGTTCCAGTGGCAGGAGTCAATAGAAAACGAGCAAAGACCTTTCCCTCAGCCTTTAGAACCCAAATTGGGAGATGCAAAGTTAAGACCTAGTTTTTTTTATATATGCCCAATTGCCCTATTCTGTTGTTGGGATGACAATTACTCTGCCAAACTAAATGCTTAAGTAAACTTTGCTCCTAAAAAACAACATCTAAAGATCCAGATCCCACCCAAACAGGCCTTGTGTTTACAGACATTGACGACTCAGCCTACAAACAAGACCCAGGAATTGTTTCCACCTGAAGTCTACTATAGACTAAGCAATACTGTTTGGGCCTATGGGGAATCCAGATGAGCTACTAGAGTTCAGATGTTCTGCACTACATTAAAAGAAGGAGTTACAATCCCACATAAAAACAAACAAACAACAACAACAAGAAAACAGCATCCTCTGAAAAGGGAAGCATTAGAAGGCCCTCTGCCAGTATTACAAAGGTATTACTTTTGAAGTCTGAGCTTATTCAACCATGTCACTCTCTATACAATACTCCTAATTTCCCAGTAAAATAACGACATTCAAATGAATATCAATTTGTGCAACACTCGAGAACACTTAATGATATAATTCAAGATACTCATCCAACAGTACGTAACCCATACGCCTAACTCACTATTATCCCAGGAGATTATGGCTGGTTCTCAGTATGAGACTTCAAAGATACTGTCTTTTGCATACCAGTTAAAGAAAACCCCAGTTCTTGTTTGCCTTTAAATGGCATGATCCAAAAGCTGAGGCAATTTTCCAATACTACTATGCTATGTTACTCCAAGGATTTAAAAATGTCCTCACCATTTTCGGGGAAATTTTGGCTAAAAATTCGAGGGACCTACAGTTAAACAGAAGGGGACTATTACAATATGTATATGGCTTACTAAGGCCAGCCCCAGTTATAAAGACTTCCTATAAAACACATACTGGATTTAAATCACCTAGCTGAATGGGGTTATAAAGTGACCCCACATAAGGTCCAAACATGCAGAAAAAACGTAGTCAACTTGGGGTTCCACCTACAGCAAGGTAAGCAGTCTTATGACTGATAAGAAACAGGCAGTAGCTGCCATTAAAGCCCTCCCCAAAACAGAAACAGTTTAAGAGAATTCTTGGAGATGGCTCGCTTTTTTTGACATTTAGCTTTCTAACTTTGGACTCACAGTAAAACCCTTGTATGAGGCTTTAAAATGACTGAGTTGGAATCCTTGCATTAGACAATGAAATACCAAAATGCATTTGGTAATATAAATAAAAAATTAACATTGGCTTTTGCCTTGAGGCTCCCTGGCCCCCAAAAGCCCTTTCCCCTGTAAGTATATTTTAAAAAGAGAATTGAACTAGGAGTTTTGACCCAGAAACTTGGGGAACAACTGTAACCTATTGTACATTTTTTTGAAACAGAAAAAAACAGCCAAAGGATGACCTCCCTGCCAGAGGGCAGTAGCTGCCACGTGTGACTTATTACAAGAAACCAACAAATGTACTTTACGACAACCTATAACTGTGTATGTTCCCCATCAAGTGTTAACCCTATTAAAACAAAAGGGAGATAACTGTGGGGCGTATGGGCAAATATCAGGCCGTTTTTCTGGACAATCTTAATACCACCTTCCAAACCACTGCAACCCTAATCCCCACAACACTGCTCCTTAGCAGTTCAGTGCAAGACGCAGAGCCTAAGCATAACTGTTTATAAATAAATCAAACAGTTTATTCCAGCCATCTAGACTTGTGTGATCAGCTGATAACAACTCGAGACTAGAAATTGTTCCTCGATGAGAGCAGTTTCATGAAAAATAAACACCATTGAGCAGGGTATACACTGACCACTCCGGAACAGATAATGGAAGCCCCTGCACTTCCCCCTGGTACATCAGCCCAAAAAATAGAATGAATAACCCTTACCAGAGCCTTAACTTTGTCCCAAGGGAAAGAGGTTAAGAGTTGCACAGATTCTAGATATGCCTTCATGGTAATACAAGCACATGGGGCAATATAGAACAAAAAAGATTTACTAACCTCTAATAACAAAAACATTAAACATCCTAATAAAATAATAAATGCTAAAGGTGGTGCCGCTACCATCTAAAATGGCTATTATATTTTGCTTAAGTTAAACTATCTTAATCTTTGCCAGTAATACATAAAAAACTGATGGTTAGATTTGCCATTCCAACCACTACTCAGTATATGACCATGTGGGACCATTTAGTATGTACTGTATACCATAAAAAACCAAGAGTTACGTATATTGTCAGGATCACTCATTTCACCTCTGAAAAGACACACAATCCCCCATGCCTTTCCAGATGGGTAAAAACTAATGCCAACACTGTGACTCTAACACCAGGGAAGGCTTTAAAATGAGGCTTTAAAATGACTGAGTCGGAACCCTTGCATTAGACAATGAAATGCCAAAATGCATTTGATAATATAAATATGAAATTAACATTAGCTTTTGCCTTGGGGCTCCCTAGCCCCCAAATGCCCTTTCCCCTATAAGTACATTTCAAAAAGAGAATTGGACTAGGAGTTCTGATCCAGAAACTTGGGGAACAACTAAAACCTATTGCATATGTTTTGAAACAGAATAAACAGCCAAAGGATGGCCTCCCTGCCAGAGGGCAGTAGCTGCCACATGTGACTTGTTACAAGAAACCAACAAATGTACTTTACGACAACCCATAACCCTCCCCCTCTACAACCAAGAACCTGTAATCACATCCATAACAGATGATTTAATAGATTTCCCTGGAAATACTTCGGGAAAACAATAAAGCCATTTAGATTAGTAAAACAAATGAGTATATGTTTTGCCACTGAAAGATATATATTAATATACATTCATAATTGAGTACCATAGGCTTATCATTGCTTGTAAAATGACACACATTCAGGATAATGCCTACTAGACATGTTAATAACCCCTTTCACCCTTCATCCTCCTAAAAAATTTAAAAAATACAATAAGACGTTGGACAAGCTCTCTCAAGACTTGAAAGACTTTCTTACCAATATACCCATATACCGTCAGAACCCATGTACTTCTTTGGGTACTCTTTTCTGTCTTCATGGAGGAATGCTTTTATATTATCATGAACTGATAAATCTACCCAGGACTTTAATCATAATTGCTACTGAAGCCACTAAGTCTCTTGCAAACTTACAAAAATTAGTAGATCCATTAATACAAGTAATGCTAAATAGCAGAATAGCCCTACACTATATTTTAACACAACGAGATGATGTTTGTGTTGTTACTAATTTATCCTGTTGAATATATATCAGTACTTCCTCTCAAGTAGAAAGAAACATTTAAAAGTTAGAGAGCAAGTGATCTGGTTACAACAAACTCTAAACCATTATATCCCCGTGTTTGGAGGAGGCTGGGATTTGTTTTTTAGCCTATTCTCTGAACTAAATATCAGCATGATACTATCTGCTGAACTAAAATCAGCATGAGAGAAAATTTTTAAATTAAAATGAATGATTCTGCTGATAATTACTGACATATTCTTAAGATTTAAATTGGTAATGTTATGCTTTACCAAAATTTACAAAAAGGTCAGCAATGTCATTAATGAAAAGTTAACTCTGATTTCTCTCCTACCACAGAAAAGAACTAAAAACTCTGTATGACACTATGTCAAAACCTTCCAACTAAAATACCCACTACGTCCAAGTTCAGAAGTAGTTACAGAAGATGAGACCTTCACCCATTTTCCGTAGATATGGAAAGACACATTGGCAGTGGGGAATTTGTAACAACCCTGACTCCATTTTGAATATCCACCATGTTAAAGAAAAAATTTTGCTTATTTAAGTTTTAATTACTGCTTTGCCTAAGTCTGTAGATTATTCAGTAAGAACAGAGCAATCTCAGAAAAACAGGACTTTTGACAGAGATAAGAGAAGTATGCTGACCAGCAATTTCAGAATAGACTGGCCAGCAGTCTAGGCTGCTACTAGGTAAGAACAGCTTAACAACACCAGCAAAAGGTCACAAGACTCTGACCAAGACAGCCAAGATTCACTGCCTGCCCGAGATTGCACATGTAGCTCCTGCCACAAGAACACTTTGATCACCACTTGCTTTTCCCCTGATTTCCCTGAAACACTTTGGTATGGAGCCACCATTTGAAGAGGTAGCCTTTGCAGGTGAGTTCACTGTCTTCCCAGGTTGTTGGCTTCCCTAATAAAGCTAACTTTTCTTCTTGCCAACACTTGTTTCTTGAACATTGATTTTCCAAGCAGCAAGAGGCCAGAAATTTAGTTCAGTTACCTTATCAATAATGCAGGAAAATGTCATAATTTTCCACATGATTTTAGTTTTTTTAAAAAAATACTTCAGTTGATTCTAGTTGTAAACTTTAATCTCATATGCAATTTAAATATGATCTCTTCTCCACAGCATTGAAAATTGAGATGTGTGAGGAGTGTGGTCTTTTATTTCTTCTCTTCTTTCTTCAGCCTTAAGAGGAGGGTACATTGTCTGTGCCTGGAACATCCCTTTCCCCTGCATTCTCTAGGTCAATGGAGTTCAGATACAGGAGGGAGGAAAAGAAAAGGAGGTGCCTTTTGATTACCTAAACTTTTTCTGTCCTTTCTCTGTTAATTGTAAACATTTATGGCTCTATTTCCTTTGTGCAGAAGACAAGAAATGCTAATTATCTTGAGAGAAGGGTGTGAATAATTTTGGAGTCTCCTAGTAGTAGTAAGGCCTTCAAAGTCATGTTTTCTTGATTTGCAGATTCTGATGTATTTTATCTCTCCACTTACCTCAACTTCCACCCTCACATCTTATATCCCCCCTAGACACTTACTATTCTCTTTGATAGCGTACCAGTAAGATATCAAATGGGTACAACATTAGGAAAACTTTGAAGATTAAACAATGTAATTGAGAAAGAAACCCAGAACACACACAAAACACTGTCCCTATAAATTAGTTTAAAAACTGTCCCTATAGTTTATTTCAAAAATTTTTAAACCAGGTTTTTCAGTAATTGTTGAAGCTAAACATAAATTATTTTAGTGTCTCAAAACTAAAGCAACTTTATTGAGTGTGAAAAAAAATCTCCACAAGAAGAGATATGTACTCTTTTAGCCTTTTTAATCAAATTTTAATTGAAAAGAAATTTTTTCAAAACTTACATTCACTCATTAAACATGATCATGATTATCATAACAAATTATCTCTCATATTTGTTAAAAGATTTCATGGAAACTAAATGAACTGGATTTCTTTTGTAAACATAGTCTCTATGTGGCTCGTAGTCTCCACCTATTATGAGGATAAGGAAAGCAGGAGATGTCCCTGACCACTCAGAATGTATTTCTGTTTCTCTACATTGTGACACTTAAATGTTTTATTAATGCAAAATTTTAGTGACTAGATATTATATTTCTTCACTTTTCCTCATATGTGATAGTGTGGAGGAAACTGTAAATCTCTATTAATTATTTGTTAATTTGAAGTTAATCTAGAAATAGAAATCATCTTGTGATTTTACACTGTTTTTTGATCATAGAGAAGAATTATATATATTATCTATATATATATATAGATCAAATTGATATTTAAAATAATAGAAATGAGGTAGTTTGGTTTTAAAGAGCAAGGTTATGTCCATCAGAATATCTAGATAAATTATCTTCAGTTAGTCACTACACATTTATTTTCTAAGTTAACTATCCTTTAGAAAATCTCCTGGCTTTTGACATATCTATATTATATCAATTTGTATCTATGTATCTTGATAGTTAGCTATCTACCTATCTCTATCCCTCTACCCATCTGTGTAACTTTCATTCATGTAGCAAAAGCAGATACTCCTCTGGTGGTATGATTGTTTAATTCTAGGGGGAAAAATTCCCCAATATATTCTTTCTTCTTTGCCACAATCAAGATAACCAGTAGAAAATGCCAAACTATGAATTTAGCATTTGTTTGAGCAAGGAACTAAGCTGAGTTGTTGGTAATAAAGAAGACATCCTAAACAAGACCGAAGGATGAAGTAGCCAATATATTATAACAAACAGTGGATGCCAAGTATCTATTCCTTGGCTTTTTCTTGCCAGAGAACCATAGCTTTTGGATATTTACAAAGCTTCTGAATAAATGCAGACCAATGGTACACATACGAAATGAGAAAATGATTCACTTCTTTCCATATAAACTATTAACTAACTTAACTATCTTAGATATTGAGAACTCGGAGAGCTGGGATTTTTATCTTTTTTTTTTTCATTTGAATGTTGAAGACATTTTTTCTCTTCTTTTAAAAAATGCTTTAAACTGTATTTATAAAAAAAAGTCTTATTTTTATTATTTAAAAAAAAGGAAGTTTAGGATTTTTTTCCCAACTCTGTGAGTAATTACTTTGTAGTTTGACAGGAGTTTTGTTCAATCTGTATATTGCTTTGGGCAGTATGGTCATTTTAACGATATTGATTCTTCCAATCCATAAGCATGGGGTGTTTTTCTATTCATTTATGACATCTATTTCTTTCTATGATAGAATATTCTAATTCCCTGAGTTGTGTGATGAATCATAAGCCAAACTGGTTTTCTTTTTTCTGATAACTACGTGAGAATGTATAAGGCAAGAATGCCTAAAGTCAGTGATAGATTGAAAGTTTATGAGCAGGAAAATGTGGAAACTAGAAAAAGTAAATCATGTTTTCTCAAATTCAGTTTATTCCGCTGTAAAATGATACCTTCAGGTTGAATGAAATGAACTTGCATATTCTTTTTAGAGATAATGTGTAAAAGATAATCATTTCTTAAGTATAGATCATAAGTCCTATACTTCTGACACAGAAAACAACCAAACCCTTACCTTCACTTCTCTTCATTTTTCCATTCTTCTATCTTCTATGCCTATTTTTTCTTTTTTTCCTACTATTATGTATATACAAATGAAAATGTACTTATAATCCCCAAACAGGAGCAATTTGATTTTATGTTTTCTCAGCTTAAAAACACTTGTTGAGCAGAATTTTGTTGATTTTTTTTCTGCATAATAGCTTTAAAGATTCATTGTAAATTTTAATTTCAATGTAAGTACAGATATTAAAGTATAATATATTAAAACAAAATATTTTTATCTTTTCCTGGATCTGGTTGCATATTGAAGTTCATTATTTTCATCTCAGGAATTATTTATATATATTCTATATTCCTACTATTTAAAAAATTTAACAGTGAATGATTTATTGCAAAACTTTTGTGTATTAGTAAGATATCTTGAGGTGTCCAACTCTGAGCAGTGGAAGTGCTAATTGGACAGATCTGGAGGATTATGAGACATGAGTGAGAATTTACAGTTATTAAACATTAAAGACAATAAGCTATCCAGCATAATTAGAATAGGAATTTTAAAATATAGCATATAATTAATTACAGGAATTGTAAAGAAATAAGTTTACTGCTTTGTTGCCTTTTATAGGTTCTATGTTTACCAGGAAGCAAAACACACTTAAAACTTTCATTCCTGTTACAATACCACTTTAAATATATGACACGCTGTTTAGACCAGAAATCACATCTCTTAATTGGAAAGAGAAACAAAGTTATGAACAATCTTAGGAAGATAAATGTTTATTTTGTCCAGATTCAAAGAACCTCTATCATTGTGAGCCAACCACTTCCCATTGTCCTTTCTTCTAATACTAAAAACCTAAGTTTCTTCTGGAAAACCATCTCATGCCCTATTCTCAGTCCACTGTTGGTGAAGATTGAGGTTGAATCTGTTATCCCAGGAGTAAGCATTTGAATCAAATCTGACAAGCAGCACCTCACAATTCCTTGGCCTCAACGAGTGGCTCAGATAAAAGAGCAATCTACCTATTCTATATATTGATAATGGTGTACTTCACAAAATTTACCATAAAGGTGAAATTGGTCTCTCATTCAACCAATTATGTGGATGCTCTTACTTCCTTACCCAACCTGTTTAATTCCAGAGGAATCTGAGGAATGCATTACGGATACTCTGCACTCACATTCAAGGCATACTTGCAAGTTTTCTTGGATATCTTTTCTTCTGTCTGGACCACTGGCACTGCATTTTAAAGTAACTGGCACTGCAATATGCACATGAAATGCTTTTCAAACTGGATATGAATATCTCGATGCTTCAGTTTTTCCAAGGAAATGTTTCTCAGATTTATGATATATTGATAATGCACATTACTTTTCGAAGATATCATGAGGTTTTGCTTTTTAAATTTTTCTTATTTCATGAAAATGTTTCTGGAAATCTAGAAAAGGATGGTCAAATCATACTCTTCCAGCCGATCTGGGATTCTTTTTACTTTTGTAGCTTAGTAGAAATCTAGAGTTTTATCAATGTATTTTTAAAAATTAGCATAGTAATTTTATAGAATAGTCATTTCATTGTATCTGTTCTCTATTTATGGTTGTAGGTCCATCCTCAAACCTTTTATTTTCTTTAGTTATTATATGACAGAAATGTGCTTCTACTTATAGGAGTTTTACTGGTTTTAGAGTGATTTTTTTTTTTTTTCTATTCTATGTTCTGGTATTTCCTATCTTTTATATTATTATTTTGTATTACTGTTTTTCTGTTTTCCATTATATTCTGCTTTTGAAAGCATAATAAATACAATATATGTATTTATGGTAAAAATAAAGTTACCAATATCATTTTATATATTTACTTATTATTATCATTATTATTATTATTATTATTATTGAGATGGAGTCTAGCTCTGTCATCCAGGCTGGAGTGCAAGTGGTGCAATCTCGGCTCACTGCAACTTCTGCCTCCTGGATTCAAGTGATTCTCCTGCTTCAGCCTCCCGAGTAGCTGGGATTACAGGCACACGCCACCACACGTGGCTAATTTTTGTATTTTTAGTAGAGATGGATTTTCACCGTGTTGGTCAGGCTGATCTCAAACTCCTGACCTCATGAACCACCTGCCTCGGCCTCCCAAAGTACTGGGATTACAGGCATGAGCCACTGCGCCCAGCCTATACATTTATTTATTAAGTGAAAAAGAGTACAGTGTCCTTTACTCCACCCTGTCTCATTGGCTGATGGACATTCTCTTACAAGGTATAACATTGGGAGTCAAGTTTTTTGATGCCTTTTGTTCCTACGTCAGTTCCCAGTGTCTAATATAATAGTATAGATTGGCCCAAAATGGGGTCCATTCATTTTCTGACTACCTGAGTTGTGTAAACCCTAAATGTATTACGTAAATGAAAAGCTTAAACATAAAATCTACCCTGTAACTATAACTCCTTCTGTCTCTATAACTGATCTATGTAGCAACTATATATCTTGAAACAGAAATCTGTGCTTTTATCACATGGCAATTTGGAATATGTAGAAAATATAATGTATAATTGGGGAAATATTCATGTTATATTAAATCAGATAATTCAAGTAAAGAAGAAACGTAATAGTTGTTATTTCAGTACTGACTTAAAAGCTGTTAGTTGTTGATGTAATGTGGACTAAAAATTAATATTAGTATTTACTAACTACCTACCCTGCTTATTGTGGCAGAGAAAACAGTATATACCAATCCACATGATTATCATAAGCAATAAAAATTATTCCAGATTTTGGCAATAAGTTGATTATTAGACTTCACTTACAGTAGTGTTATGTGAATTCACCTGATTTTTTTTTTTTCCTGAATGTGTAGTTCAGTCACAATTTAGAAGAGACTTGTATCAGGAACAAAATCCAGGTAATATTTTAAACCTGAAATCTCACTGATTAAAACCACCATGTCACCCACTTACCTACGTAACAAACTTGCACATTCTGCACATGTATCCCACAACTTAAAAAAAAAATAAGCAAAATAAAACTGCTGGTTCAATGTAATTCAGTTCAACTAAGTTCATCTTCACCAACAGCAAACTGAGAATAGGGCATGAGATGGTTTTCCAGGAGAAACTTAGGTTTTTCTTACTAGAAGAAAGGACAATGGGAAGTGGTTGGCTCACAATGATAAAGGTTAAGCATTCTAATCACTGTGTGCAAAAAGGAAATTGAAATGGATGTTGGAAAAGCCACTCCATGTTACCTACTAGATTCTTTATTTTAAATGCATTTGTTGCACTACCTGATTCATATGTGCTTCCATACTAGAAAAAAGGCTCCCAGAATTCAGTAGTTTTCTCTGTTTTTGTCATTACCTAATGCAACACATTTCACATATGTGATTCTCAAAAAATATGCATTGAAAAATCAAATAGCTTAATGCTGAAAATGCAGTAAAGGTTCTTGTTTTTTCCCGAATTACTCAAGAATGATAAGAGAAGAGAGAGCCCTTACTGAAATACTAAAAAAAAATATTCCTTCCCCTGGCAAAATATTTCTAAAGTGCATTTAGTAGAATAAACACATCCTAAAGCTAAGAATTTAGGGTAATGGAGACATAGCTTGCCAAATCCAAACTTCACGTCTCAAATCAGATTCCCCCTGTATTGCTATTATACATTAAAATAAAGTCCAAAACACGTCTTTCTGCCTGACAAACTCAACTTGCTCCCTTTTCATACATTTTTAAAATAATAGCCATTTGATCGTTTGTAAATATAAGCTAGATGATAGTAAATGCTACAAATATTTGAAAATCTTTCATTAGTCAAGCATTAATACAAAATCCTTAATTTGGTCAATAAGAGTCTCTATCAGGAAGTCTGCACACACTTCCATAAACTCACCCTGTTCCTTTATTCCATACGTTATGCTCTAGGCATTCAATGATGTCTTACATTCTTGAATGCAAAATAATTTTTTCTAACTTGCAAGCTTCCTCATAACCTAGGATGAGAACTTGCAAGGACAGATTGCAAGTTTGAATTTCTTGGTCACACCACTCCAATAGTAGTTTCTATTTATTTGTTTTTGTTTAAATTCATGGAGTTTAGCTCTCGATTTGGTTCACCCACTGTAATTAAGAAAGGCTGAAATTATCAGTCTAGTCAATAAGTAATTGTAATATATTATTTGTGATTCTAAATTGGTACTCATTTCCAACTAAGATTGAGATAGGAGCAAGATAAATTATTTTCTTCATTTTGTATTTATTTTGACTATGGCTGGATAAAAGTTGATGTTTTATTTAATATTATTTATTTGATTCCAAGGTTTTCTGCTTGCAGACAACCTCTTTCGCAGGTCATAAAATTAAAATTCTGTTTATAATTCATTCACAAGACTTAAAATATCAAAATAGGATATTTTCCTAAAAGCGCTATGACTTACATAATAAGAAAAAATAAAGTTAAATATAATTTGTAAAAGTTACGTGTTTACAGTACCTGTACCAGTACAGACAATAGTAAATAGCTCTATAATGATTATATATTTAATCTCTGCTATTCTACCTTATGTACTAATATAACACAAATATTATTTGGTGACTACCAAAGAGAGTACAGTTTCTTAACCTTTTAATCTAAAATAAAATCTCCCAAATTTTATTGCAACAAACTTCTAATTTATAGAAAAGTTGAAAAAAATTTGTAGTGACCAACACAATCTGTTACCTCAATTCAAAATTAATTAAGATTTTGCCACACATGCTGAAAATATAGATATTAAAAGTTTATTGCAGACAGTATGATGCTTTTCCATAGAATAGCTTGGAAAAGATCTCCTTAAAACAAGAATAGTCTCCTACATAAACATGGTAGCATATGATCAATCAGAATAACTCATCTATTTTTATCTAGAAAAATCTCCTCCCCATTGTTTAAAAATAACATTGATATGTTAAAAAGATTGGAAAAATTTTGCAATTTTATCTCACATTCTAGTGATTTTCTCACTCTATCATTATTTTATTAGCTGGAATTATTTTATAAGGGGGAACTTTTCTTCCTAACTTGGATGACATATATTTTTATGAAATTATATTATATCATTATGTTATATATATGACATAGATATGAAATATGTATATATGTTTTCTTGTAAAGGCTTGTTGAATGCTTAGTTTTTTCTTTTTAACTATCAATTTTCAGAGCAAGAGGATGGTGGAATAATCAACTTCATTCTCATTCTCCCTTCCTATCTCTCCACTCTTGACTTAAGGGTTTTTATTTTAGAGTGTTTTAAAATCATTTACGCTTACTAAAAACCTTCACACTAGTCCCTTGATCTTTCTAACACTACCGTTACCCCTTCCACCACCTTGTTAGTAGAAAGTTTTGTTGCTTTCAAGGATAGTAGTGTTCTAAACACTTGTTGGAAGTTCCCTGTGACATACACAAAATCAGCCCTTTCTTCATTAGTTTATTTTGGTGAGAAATTCTATTCAGACAGAAAAATGCAGATCACAGAACTTTTCATTGTTGCTGGGTTTGCATTATTTCTAAGTCCGTTTTTGTGATGAAGGTCAGAAAATACATGTACTTGAAAAAAAGAAATCTAAATGAGTCCACACTGGCATTTTTCATTCTGAAATTATTATAGGAAATTTACTTAATTTCCACAATTCTATAATTTTAGGTTTTTTTTTATTTGAAAGTCTTTGTTCTTGATACAACAAATAAATATGTAACTACTGTATTAATCAACATTTTTTTCAAAATAGCATTATAAATATCATAATTGATAATATGCCTTTTAAGACTTTTTCAATCCTGCTAAATTTTTACCAGAAGAGTTCTGTGATAGTCAATTGATTGAAATTACTATTTTTTTCTTTGTGAACTTAAGTAGGTTCATGTGTTTGTTTATTTTCTATTTAGAGAGATTGTTTTTCTTTCCAAAATTTGATGTAATTTAGTTCTTGAATACACAAAATATTTACAAATTTGCAATCTATCTATTAGGTTGGTGCGGAGGTGATGGCAAAAAGCGTGATTACTTTTGCACCAACCTAATGCTACTCTATAACATATGTTATAGAGAGTCTGACACCTGTGTCTTTAGTGTGGTAGCTGCACCAGTTGTTTTTAACTGACCAACAGGTGCCCGGTGTTTAGCACCCGAATTCTAAGGAAAAATATGACAGAATAGCAAGCAAAAGGGGTTTGATGGTACTCACTGCATGGCGATATCCCAGAGGAGCCCCCAAGATGTGTCCAGAGTTAGTTCCTGCTGGTGGGTTTGTGGTTTCACTGATTTCAAGAATGGAGCCACGGACCTTTGTGGTGAGTGTTACAGCTTTTAAAGATGGCACAGACCCAAAGAGTGATAGCAGCAAGATTTATTGTGAAGAGTGAAAAAACAAAGTTTCCACAGCGTGTAAGGAGACCTGCGTGAGTTGCTGCTGCTGGCTGGGGTGGATTCCCTTATTTGTCCCCTCCCATGTTCTGTTTTTGTCCTATCAGAGTGCCCTTTTCTCAATCCTCCCTGCGATTGGCTAGTTTTAGGGTCCTGCTGATTGGTGCGTTTAACAGAGCACTGATGGGTGCATTTTACAATCCTCCTGTAAGACAGAAATGTTCTCCAAGTCCCCACTCAACCCAGGAAGGCCAGTTGGCTTCACCTCTCAATATGACTTGACTGCTGTTAAAGGCATTCAGTTTTATAAAGGAAGCAGAGCATACAAGTTTGGAAAATGTGCAGCCTGATTATGTGATAGAAAAGAAAATCCCATTTTCTGGGGAGAAATTCAAGCTGGCTACAGAAATTTGCGTAAGTAGCAAGGAGCCTAATGTTAATCCCCGAGATCATGGGCAAAATGTCTCCAGGCCATGTCAGAGACCTTTATGCCATCCCCTCCCATCACAGGCTTGGAGGTCCAGGAGGAAAAAGTGGTTTTGTGACCTGGGCCCAGGGTCCGTGTGTGCTGTATGCAGCCTAGAGACTTGGTCCTCTGTGTCCCAGCTGCTCCAGCCATGGCTCAAAGGGGCCAACGTACATCTTGGGCTTTGGCTTCAGAGGGTGAAAACCCCAAGCCTTGGCAACTTCCACATGGTGTCAAGCCTGCAGGTGTCCAGAAGTCAAGAATTGAGATTTGGGAACCTCTGCCTAGATTTCAGAAGATGTTTGGAAATGCCTGGATGCCCAGTAAAAACTTTGCTACAGGGTTGGGGACCTCATGGAGAATCTCTGCTAGGGAAGGGCAGAAGGAAAATGTGAGGTCAGAGAACCCCCACAGAGTCTCTATGGGGCACTGCTTAGAAGCTGTCAGAAGAGGACCACTGTGCTCCAGACCCCAGAATGGTAGATCCACTGACAGTTTGCACTGTGCACCTGGAAAAGTCACAGACACTCCACTCCAACCCATGGAAACAGCCAGGAGGGAGGCTGTACCCTGCAAAGCCCCAGGGTCAGAGCTATCAAAGACCATGGGAACCCACCTCTTGCATCAGTGTGACCTGGATGTGAGACCTGGAGTCAAAGGAAATCATTTTGGAGCTTTGGAATTTGACTGCCCCACTGGATTCTGGACTTGCATGGGCCCTGTAACCCCTTTGTTTTCCCAATTTCTCCCATATTGAATGGCTGTATTTACTCAATACCCATACCCACATTGTATCTACAAAATAACTAGCTTGCTTTTGATTTTACAAGATCATAAGTGGAAGGGACTTGCCTTGTTGCAGATGACACTTTGGACTGTGGACTTTTGGTTTAATGTTGAAATGAGTTAAGACTTCTGGGGACTGTTGGGAAGACATGATTGATTTTGAAATATTAGGACATGATATTTGGAGGGGCCACAGGCTAAATAATATGATTTGGCTGTGTCCCCACCAAATCTCAATTTGAATTATATCTTCCAGAATTCCTACATATTGTGGGAGAGACCCAGGAGGAGGTAATTTAATCATGGGTGTTGGTGTTTCCCATGCTATTCTCATGATAATGAATAAATTTCACGAGATGTGATGGATTTATCAGGGTTTTCTGCTTTTGCTTTCCTCTCATTTTCTCTTGCCGCCATCATGTGAGAAATGTCTTTTGCCTCCTGCCATGATTCTGAGGCCTCCCTGGCCATGCGGAACTGTAAGTCCAATTATATCTCTTTTTCTTCCCAGTCTTGGGTATGTTTTTATCAGTAGCATGAAAGCGAACTAATGAAAGCATGTTATTATACTGAATGCTGTAGGGAATTGTAACACGATGGTTAGTATTTTTTGTAGCTACACATAGAAAAGGTACAGTAAAAATACAATATTTTAATCTTACAGAATCACCATTGTATATGTGATCTGTCCTTAACCAAAATATCATTATGTGGCACATGACTGTATGTGTATGTGTTTGTGTATACACACCACATCCATATGCTGTATATATAAAGCTGTATATATATAATCATATATAAAACCATACAAATACACACATACTACCCCTACATACAGAGAATATATGATTCCATGCTTCAAAATGTTAAAACTTGGTAAATGTATTTGATAAGTATATGGAAAATCCTTACACTATGCTTATAATTTTTCTGTAACTTTAAAGTTTTTTAAAATAAAAAAGTTAAAAGCAATCCTCTTACATTTACAATTAGCTGTTTATCTGAATGAAATTCTCTATCATTATTTTTTAAGGAAACAATTTTCAAGGAAGATTTCTATGAAGTAGGATAGTGTTTTGGGAGCCAAAGAATGCAGGATAATTTGGAGTTTCTGTCAGTTCAGTGGGAGAGAGTAAATGCAAGACAATATTCTTACCAACAGGGTCTTGGGACACTGCCAGTCTGTCAGCATTGTTTTGCTCCAGCACAGCTCTCCAGGACTTATGCAAAGGTTGAGTAACAGCAGGTCCTGACCTGTAGGACTGGCTGGCAGAAACTGAAGCATGCAATCTCAGACTGTGTGACCCACATGGAAACTCCTGTGAAACAGCAGAAGTCAGCTGAACAGGATGGTGAATGACAATCTGAGAGCAGGTGACTAGGTTTCAGGAAGACAAAGACATCAGGAAACCTCAAGATGAAAAGAGAACAAAAGAAATGTTTATACTTTCTACATCGACCTATGGATGAACAAATAACAGAATACAAATTAAACAATGTAGTCTACCTATTTTAATAACCTAAGTGCGTCATCACCAGAATATTATTGAACCAGAGACAGAAAATATGAATTTATAGCTGTAAAAATATAATTTAGTAGATATATCATACATTGCATTGAAGCCAGATTCTTTGAGACTAAATAAAATATGTTGAACATCAGAATGAAAAACTATACACAATCATCTAAGCAACGCTAATATAAATATATGTTCTTATATACAAGGTACACATTTAAGATACATTTGCTCCTGTAGTGATAAAATGAACACCACTATATTTAGTTTAAGTGTTTTTTAACAATGAAAGGAAAATTAGGAAATAAGTTTATTTTGAGACATTTTTGTGCTATATAGAGGACATGGACATGATATATCATGAAGATAGGAAAGGTTAAAAGCAGATATGGTCGTAATTACAAATTAAGTTCAATTCAGTTTGTACATTTCCTTGAATGTGGTACTCCAAAAGTACTTAGAAAAGTATGAGCAATGGACCAGCTTTGAGAAACAGTGTTTTATAATATTTTTATGTAAAAAGAAATATGGAAGACGTATATATGCCAAAAATATCAAAGGCATATGGAGGATGGTTGTGAGTAAAATATAGTAAAGGCTTAGAAGTAATTACTAAAAACTTATGAACATATTGTTTCCAGGAACAAATTTGCCTTGATTTTTTTTCTCATAAGTAAGATAAGTTTTCTGTCTTCATTTACAATATAGCAGATTGGTGGGATTTGTGTGAAATCAATTATCAAGTATGTGTCACTTATCCTAAGAAAAATGCCCAGCTGCATACACTATCACTCATTTCTTCATGCTGATTATATAATAATAATGAGATATTAATTGAAATGACTCTTTTGAGCTTACAAATTTATTACTTCTTTCCTAATGAAGGACCAGGATATATATGTATATATATGTAATGTAAATATTCTGATTTTGAAGAGATAACAGTCAGGTTGAGAAGATAAACATGATATAATTAATTACTAAGAGCATTTTGTAATATTGGATAAGGATTATAAAACAGTTGCCACATTTTGTGATGAAAACATAGGCAAGTGTAAGTTTATTTCTGGTTATGGAAGAAAACAATAAAGATATCACAGAAAAGATGTTAGTAATTCGATTATAAAATATTAACGGGCAATCTCATTAGTTGCTAAAATAAGAAAGTGCATTCTAGGAAGAGAATAAGCTGCATTTAGAAAATTACAGTCATGACAGATCAAGGTGAAACTATAGAGTGTCTCCTAGTACAGTGAGCTTGTGACAAAAAAACAAAAACAAACAAACTAAAAACTGAAAAGACTGAAGGGGAGTGATAGGAATTACTTCCATAAAGATCATGGAAGGCTTCTATACTAAAAAATAAAATGTAAGATCGTGGCAAGTGGTATACTGAAGGCAGACAGAAGAAAAATAAGAAGGTTTTAAAGATAATTTGTGGCAGTATGGAGACTATCATAAAATAATATATATCATAAGAATATCTAATGCTAGAAAGAGTTCAGTTCCTTTCAGTGGCTCATCTGATTGGTTTAGGCTTAGTCAAGACAATAGCCTTTTGAAATTTGGCTGATTTGGGACCTTAATTGCATCTGCAAAATCCTTTCACAGCAGCATCTATGTTAGTGTTTCATTGAGTAACTGGGAGAATGTGTGTACACATTGAGGATGGGGATCTTGGGGCCATTATGTATTGAATTGTGTTCCCTTAACATTAATATGTTGAAGTCCTAATCTCCAGTATCTCAGAACGTGATCTTATGTGAAAATGGGGTCGTTGCCTGTATAATGAGTAAAGATCAAGTCATACTATAGTAGAATGGATCGCTAATTCAGTATGAGAGATGGTTTTATGAAAGGGAGAAATTTGAAAACAACCACGTCTTTAGGGATCATGCCATTGCAGACAAATTCTCTGAGTTAGCAATTCAATTATTTCCCTTTCTCCTCTGTAATTCTCAGGAAAAAAATATAGGATGTACTCGGGATGCAACATCCTGAGATAAAGAGTAACTGACTGAAACAGCATAAGCTGTGTTCTTGTTCTTCCTAGAAACAAAATGTCCTATAATGCTTTTACCCAGTGAAGCATGAAGCTCTGGGGTATAAAACCCAGGTTGATCTGCCCTCTGGGGTCCCACAAGTATGTTCCAAGTGAAGATACACAGACAAGACTCCCTTTGCCCCAGACAGCTTCCCTGAGCCTCACAGGATCTGCTCATTATGAAACCTGGATTTCTGTTGTCCCTTGGTGGCTATCTGTAAGTAATAAACCTGATTTTTGTAACTTATTTTGTATGTGACTGTTTTGTTTTACCAGACTCAGACAAGTAGTAAAAGTAAAGCCCAGGATGCACTGGGCTGAAGTGGTAACCAATGCACAGTCACCCTACTCCACAGGCATGTAAATAAGAAAATAGCTACCTACAAGCCAAGGAGAAAGACCTGGAATAGATCCCTTCCTCACACCCCTCAGAAGGAACCAATGCTGCCAACACCGTGATTTCATACTATTAGCCTCCAGAACTGTAAGAAAATTAACTTCGGCTGTTTAAGTCACCGAGTTCTTGGTACTTTGTTATAGCAACCTTAGCAAACTAATACAGGAACCTTTTTGAATTCTGTCTATTTAAAATGTTTTTCTGGTAGTCAGAATTCAGTATTATCATCTTGTATCCACCACAGTATATTAGTGTGTTTCCTGTGCCTGCACTACTCTTCCCACAACCGTGGTCCACTTGACCTCATGAAATTAATTTATCAGGAAAGCTTTTCTTGATCTGCTTCAGGCTGGATCAAGTCACCTTATTACATATGCTTATAAATTCAAGTACCTTTACTTCATGGTAATAAACAGGGTTGAAATTTTACATGTACTTGTATGAATATTTTAATAGCTTTCTACTTCAGTACAATGTATGTTTCATGAAGGTAATGACAGCATCTGTTTTATTAGACTATACACACACACACACATACACACACATTCAGATTCTAATAGGCCCTGCTACTAAGAAATACTTAATAAATATTTGATAAATCCTTAATCTATCAGTGATTAACCTAGTAAATAAAGGAAATAATATGGATTGACCAGATAGACCATCGAGGAGGAAGAAATCAGATGTTTACTCTCACTTTTCACATCTTAAAGTACTTATGAGACATGTATCCACAGTTACGAATTAAGGAGTTGAAAAGACACAGCCTGTCTAGAAATTAGGATGGAATTCTGATCAATAATTTGAAGATAAAGTGTATTTCCTTCTTTTAAACACAATAATGTGTAAATTTTTTAGAAAGACAAAATGTGAAAGTACTATTATTATTATTTTTAAGTTCCATGGTTTATGTGTAGGATGTGCAGGTTTGTTACTGAGGTAAAGATGTGCCATGGTAGTTTGTTGCACCTATCAACCCATCACTGAGATATTTAGCCCAGCAGGCATTAGCTTTTATTCCTAATATTCTCCCTCCCCACCACCACCCCAATTAGGACCCAGTGTGTCTTGTTCCCTTCCCTGTGAGTATGTGTTCTCATCGTTTAGCTCCCACTTATAAGTGAGAACATGCTGTGTTTGGTTTTCTGTTTCTGCATTAGTTTGCTGAGGATGATGGCTTCCAGCTCCTTCCAGTTTCCTGCAAGGGACATGATCTCATTTTTTATGGCTGCATAGTATTCCATGGTCTGTAAGTACATTTTCTTTATCCAGTCTATCATTGATGAGCATTTGGGTTGATTCCATGGCTTTGCTATTATGAATGGTGCTGCAATGAACATACATATGCATGTATCCTTATAATAGAATGATTTTATTTTTCTTTGGGAATATACCCAGTAATAGCATTGTTGGGTCATATGGTATTTCTGGTTCTAGATCTTTGAGGAATCCCCACATTGTTTTGCACAATGGTTGAACGAATTTACATTCCCGCCAACATTGTAAAGGTGTTCCTATTTCTCTGCAACTTTGCCAGCATGTTCTTTCTTGACTTTTTAATAACTGTCATTCTGACTGTTGTGAGATAGTATCTCATTGTGATTTTGATTTGGATTTCTCTAATGATCAGTGATGTTGAGCTTTTTTCCACATGTTTGTTGGTCACATGAATGTCTTTTTTTGAGAAGTGTCTGTTTATGTCCTTTGCCTGCTTTTTAGTGGAGTTGTTTGGTTTTTCTCTTGTACATTTGTTTCAGTTCCTTGTAGATTCTGGATATTAGATCTTTGTCACATGGATGAATTGCAGACTTTTCTCCCACTTTGAAGGTTGCATGTTCACTCTGATAATAGTTTCTTTTGCTGTGAAGAAGCTCTTTAGCTTACTTAGATTCCATTTGTCAATGTTTGCTTTTGTTGCAATTGCTTTAGGAGATTTCATCATGAACTCTTTGCCTGTATCTACGTCCTGAATGGAATTGTCTAGATTTTCTTTTAGGGTATGTATAGTTTTGGGTTTTGCAAAAAAAAAAAAAAAAAAAATGTGCTGAGTATTTCTTTTACATTTGATGATTAGCAGGTTTTTAAGAGTTTAATAAATAATTTACATGAGTGGTAGGGAGAGAGGAAAAAGTCAATCTGAAATAAAAAAAAATCCAAATCTGTCCATTAATTTTTCATTGTAAAAAAACAACTATGGTTCAGTGGTCTATGTGAATTTTTTTTAATGGTTACATACTACATCCAGGAGAAAATGAGAAAACAGCTCACCGAATACCCTGCTCTCTAATTAATCAGTTTAGTTTACTCCCCATGCAAACTAAGAAGACTAAGGAAAGGCCTGTTATAAGCATTCTGGTGCCATTATCTCCAGATGTTAAACATTCTACTTCCTTAAAGAGGAAGACGTTTTTATAGTTGTCTTCCACTGGAAGTAGCACAACCTCTGGGAGGAGCAGAAGGGATAAATAAGAGGCAACATTATGCTAACTCAAACACAGAAAGTTTTAACATAATTTATTTAGTCACCAAATTTCTGTTGTTCTCTTCTTTAAAATGATCTGCCTGAAACATTCCATAGTCTGCTCTTCTCATTTTATCATTCAAATTTTTTTAAACCAATAAACCTGCATATGTACCCCTGAATTTAAAATAAAAGTTAAAAAAGAAAAATGTGTATATCTCAACCTCTCCAATCTCACTCACTATGGTGTTATGTCCTCATGTTGGAATTAAGAATGTCACTGACTAAAATTGTTTTGCATGGCAAATATTTTATATATTTACTTTAAAAAAATGAATAAAGACTCAACTTGTCATTCTAGCATATAATTTGAAAATAATTCAAAAATAGAATGGAATTGCTAAAACAATTCCCATCTCTCCTTATGTAAAAATATTTTCTCAAAAGTTAATCTATAAGATTAAAATAATATATGTTGGATTTCTCTTTAAAAAGTGTCTCTAAAACTTCAGTGTACACATGTGTCATTGCAGACGCTGATTCAGCTGGTCTGAGGTGGAGCTTGAGATTCTTCAGGTCTTACGTGCACTCAGGTAGTGCCAGTACCAAAATTCAAGGTTTCAGGATCTAGAAAAATGATTAAGAAATTTGCTAAAAAAAAAAAAGCCCCCGATCTCTCTCTCTCTGTATATATATTTAAAAATTATATATATACATATATAAATTATATATATACATATATGTATATATGTATAAAATATAATATATAAATTATATATACATATATAAATTATATATATACACACACACACATTTTGGTGTTAATGTTAAACTGTTTCTTCTGAAAGTAGAAAACAGTATTTCTTTCAGAGAAATTATTTGCTCTTTTTGAAACTATTACTGGCCATATCTAATCTATTCTCATTTGGTAACATAGTGTGCAAAATCCTATCTCATAAAACTTATGAAGATATATATATGGAGATATAGAACCACAAAGCAACTGCATTTCAATTGTAAACATTTTTAGGATCTATGTGCTGTTAGTATTTAAGTACTGTACATGCTAACATTTCAAACCAGTTCTCCTGTAGGTAGTTCAATTTGTAATGATAGTCTTTTAATAGAAAACCGAATACCTTCTTCATTATAAAAACATTAATTTCATTACATTTTCCTTGAAATTTAGTTATTTGCATGCCTACAATGTTTAACTTCCATCGTCTTATACAGTATGAGTTCTAACTCTTTTACTGAAGGCTATAAATTTTTATTACATATACTCTTTGTCAGAGTCAAGGTAACTGTTCAGAGGGGTCTGTTTTATTTTATTGACATGTTTCCCTTGATTCATTGTAAATAAATGTAACTGTTATTCATCAATGGTGCCTATATGAACCATGAAAAAAGAAACAAAATCTTTCACTCATATTTTTCCTCTTAATCTAAGGTCATAGAGATTAACTGTTTATTGACCCAAACTAAAAATTAACCCTTAAAATGTTAAAATGAAAATAGACCTCACGTCTAGTAAAACTCTATGAACTATATATCAAATTATATGACAATTTACTTAAATCATTTTCTATTAAATAATATATGCTAAAATCATATATCCATTGATAAAAAGTTACAGTATATTGTTCCTAAAAAAGAATTTAACCTGTCAACAAGTTTACAAGTTTATGCAGTATCTTAAATGTAGTCTCTAAGATTCCTTAGAAAAAAAGACCATTATTTTCTTTTTCATTTATATATGACATTTCATATTTAATAGATGAAATTTTGACTTATTAAACATACTTGGAGTTTGAGAGGAGTGGGTATAAAGTGATATCAGTGAGAACTCAGACTCAAAATGAGAATGTTTATGAGGAAAGAGAAAAGGAAGAAAAGGAGTAAAAGAAATCACATGATTCATGTTAATGAGATTCTTTCATTATTGCATTTTATTAGATAAACCTTTTAGTAAATGTTGAAGTAAAATTCTAAAAAATCAGCTAGGAAAATATTTACCTCTTACTTTACCTTTATTTATAAATTAAATTTACTGTAGTTTGTGACTTTCTAAACTATCTTTCAAAATCCAGAAAGTGTTTTTAAAATAGATAAATAGAATTGAGCAAATAGAGAAGTTTAAAATTTTTCTATGTTTGCACAAAAAGTAATTTCCACCTTTTGAGAGTACTATTTATATTTAGATATTTGAAGATTGTCAGGTATATATTCACCATGTAGTAAAACATTTAGCCCTTTATTAGCTCCATATTTATAATGTAATATGACCTGGGAGAATCTCACTCAAATTAGGCAGAATTCTCACCACATCTTAGTGTTAAAACATTTTTGTAGCAGTTGTCTTACTGTTGAGTTGAGATATATTCATATTTAGTGACAAAAATATTTATGCCCCATTTACATCATCATGAAATTTGGCCTGAGTTTGAATTTTGGCCACCCACATGGATAAAAATATGACTACTTTTAAATTTTGTATTTAATATTAATAACTGATATTAATTATTAATAAGTAAAATGTTGATGTATATTTTATGAGGTTATATTATTTTATATATTATATACACATATATTAAAATACTAGTGCAATGATAAACTTAATATAATAACATTAATAAAAACTATTTTAAAATAAATATTTGAAAAATTAAGGTTGAGTTGAGTTACACGCACACTCTGTCTTACTTGTTGGCAGTGGTATTGTTATTTGTATTATATTTTTTAAAACCAGATGGCACAGACAGATAAGAAGCTATCACCAAGTTCTATTAAATTCTGTATAGTTTTTAGAAAACCTTTTTATAATGTATTATTTTTCATTGAATTTACATTAATAGTATCTTGATTTTTAAGTTGGGTATGGTGGTGTCCATAATATTTCAATGGCACATTATTCCAGAGCATATTCAGTGCTTACTCTTGCTGCAGGAACACTCCCAGACCAAGTAGAGTATAGGCCAGTGTTACAGAGAAATTAATATCCCCAGATACAGCCCTTAATTCATGATTGACAGACATTTGGTGTTCACATGAACCAGCTTTTGATGAATTTGCTACAAGCTTATGAGCATCCAACAAATACAGGTGCTGCTTCATTTTTGCCGTCTCAATCTCATATGAGAATCTTTACTGTGACTCACCTAAACTGACATACACAGGGAAGGTAATTTTATAAAATCTCATTTAAACTAAGCAAATTTAAAATTTATCAAGCAAATACATTAACTTTCCTCTACCATCTTGTTAGTGACTAGTCTCAGAGTCATTATGATTTGAAATGGTAAGGACTGTCAATGAATTGTAATGCACAGCGGCTTTTATTTGGGATCTTGGAAGTGGACGGAGATGTCAGGTTTCACTAGAGTTAGACTGATCCCATGCAAACTAACACCCCTCATAAGAAGTTGAGATCACACAAAGTTTTTAGAAAACCAGCTATGGCCAAATGCATGCATCCGTGAAACACAGATCACTGCTAAGTTTGGAATCTGACACCCCAAACATTCAAGGAAGGGGTTGATGTTTCGTCAAGCATGAATGCTGATGTGGCAAATCTTGCTTTTTCTTGCAGCATCGTCCAGTTGCAATGACAATATTCATGATAAGCCCCCAATCATACCAGTTGCCCTCTCCCCTTATCTATAGTCATAGGGAACTGGAAGATTTGGGGTACTGTGAAACTTTGCCTCTTCCTTTTGCTGTTGTTTTCCAGCCTCTGAATAGAACATCAGAGAGGCTCCTGTTTCCTAATCATGTGGTTCCAAAAGTATACAGCCAGGAGTCTGACAGCTCTGCTAGATTGCTGTGCCCTGCTCAAAGTGTGACAAAACGAGAAGGGACCACACACATGCTACTGCTTCAGTTAACCATGAAGGCCCTGATCAGTGCTGCTACAATTGGTCTCCTCTTTGGGGTTTGCACAACCCAACAATAAAAAAAAAATTGGTATTTATTTGAATTTTAAATAAAATCTATAAAAATGAGAAGAGACTCTCTAAATATAAAAGCTCTATTTTTTAAAAAGGATTATAACAGGTATAAAAATTCAAATAAATATATGAAAATATGAAAAAATTAAAGTTAATATTTTTGCTGCTAAAAAGATCTTATGACTTCTAGCTTCATCCATGTCCCTGAAAGGACACGAACTATTCTTTTTTATTAATTAATTAATTAATTAATTTTTATTTATTTATTTTTTTAAGACAGAGTCTCGCTCTGTTGCCCAGGCTGGAGTGCAGTGGTGCGATCTCAGCTCACTGCAAGCTCCGCCTCCCAGGTTCACGCCATTTTCCTGCCTCAGTCTCCCGAGAACTATTCTTTTTTATGGCTGCATAGTATTCCATGGTGTATATGTGCCACGTTTTCTTTATCCAGGCTATCACTGATGGGCATCTGGGTTGGTTCCAAGTCTTTGCTATTGTAAATAGTGCTGCAATCAACATACTTGTGCATGTGTCTGTATAGTATCAGCAACTAAACTAACACAGGAACAGAAAACCAAACACTGCATGTTCTCACTCATAAGTGGGAGTTGAACAATGAGAACACATAGACATAGGGAGGGGAACATCACACACTAGGGCCTAGCCGGGGGTGGGGGGTAAGGGGAGGGAGAGCACTAGGTCAAATACCTAATGCATGCAGGGCTTAAAACCTGGATGACAGGTTGATAGGTGCAGCAAACCACTATGGCACATGCGTACCTATGTAACAAACCTGCACGTTCTGGTCATGTATCCCAGAACTTAAAGTAAAATTTTAAAAAAGAAAAAAAAATCAATTTTAAAAGACAAAATTCAAAAAAAGTATGCAAAGGTCATGAAAAGATAATTCATGAAAAAAAGTATTAATCATTAGTTGAAAAGTTCAAACTCATTAATAAGTGAAGGAGAAAAACTTAAATAATTTCCATATTTATTTTCTCAAAAAGCCTCTCAACTTAACAGATTATTAATAATATTTTTGTAGCCATTTGGTGATTTGATATTTTACATTGTACTTACTAATATATATTAATTAGAGGGAGGAATGGGGTAAGTTAAAGTGTCAAAATTAATAATTTGCTACTTTTACAAAGTTACCCAAACATCATAATTGATTTTGTTATTAATAACAGTTATACATTTGTTGTTATTATAATTTATTTATGAACTAATTTTGGGAAAAATTAATTACAGTTTTAATATTCCAACAAGAATTATATCACACTAATTTATGTATTGTTTATTCCTACAGATCCTGTGCATTTAAAAAATAAGTTCATTATTAAGTGTTCTATATTTTATTAATATTTAAATGATTGAAAGCATGTAATACATTTCAACCAAGTAAATATTAGCTACATATTTGCATGTATTCATGAGTCTGTATTCATATATCCATTCATTGCCATGTACCTGGATGTCTATGAGATTTTTGGTTTTACTCTTGTGTTTTCAAGGACAAAAATAATTTGTTTGATAATAGTACTGATATTAATTTATTTTTAAACTTTTTCTTCTATGCCTATTCTTATGCTGTTTCATTACTTGGCATTTTCTCTGTGTGTGTGTTTGTGTGTGTGTGTGTGTGTGTGTGTGTGTGTGTTATACATAAAAATTGGAGGCCAGGGCAGGTATATCTCATTGCTGACTTTGATAAGACTATGTCTATTTTTTCACAGTTAAATACTATGGTAAATGTTGGAGAATCCCTTAATCTTTAGCTCTTCTTCATTAATTTTCTTTTTTTTTTTTTTTTTTTTGAGACGGAGTCTCGCTCTGTCGCCCAGGCTGGAGTACAGTGGGGATCTCAGCTCACTGCAAGCTCCGCCTCCCAGGTTCAGGCCATTCTCCTGCCTCAGCCTCCCGAGTAGCTGGGACTACAGGCACCCGCCACCTCGCCCGGCTAGTTTGTTGTATTTTTAGTAGAGAAGGGGTTTCACTGTGTTAGCCAGGATGGTCTCGATCTCCTGACCTCGTGATCCGCCCGTCTCGGCCTCCCAAAGTGCTGGGATTACAGGCTTGAGCCACCGTGCCTGGCCGTCAATTTTCAATAATGACAATAAACTTTCATTTATTTAATTCAAAGCCCATCTTCACATTATCTTTCTTGTCATTAAATGTTTTTTTCTTCATTATTGTTTTCCCTAGTTTCTCCCTCTGGGAATAATTTAGAAAACTTGGTTTTAGTTTCTTTTAGTAATTTAATCCAAAAAAAAATTTCTTTGCTAATTCAGTATCATTCCCTGTTTAAAATTTATAATATAGTTCTAACAGCAAGTTCTAATATAAATCTGACTATTTGTTGCTGCTGTTTTGATAACTTACTCATAAAGAATTCCTACAACATTGACTTTCAACTTGTGACTACTCTTCTAAGAGGGAAAGGGCCCATCTCATTATGAAGAATCTCTCCTTTTTCTATTTACCGCTACTCCATCTGCCCTCATGCCAAGTTTGGCAATATTAATGATACTTTGATAAGATCGCTTTCACATTTCCACTGTGCTATTTAATGAGAGTCAGAATTTTAGGATGCTCCATTTGTCTTTTCTAACATAACAAGTTCAGTATAAATAGCTAGCATTCTTAGTGGGCTGTTTCTTGTTAGGATGCTATCCTTCCTTCTTTCCAACACTAATTAATTTTTGCCTGTGTATTGTGTCCGTCAATTTTCAAAGAATTTCCAGGTGGGAGTGTAAACTACCCAGCTTACATTGCCTTTATACTCTACTTTATATGTGCCTTTTAATCAAAATAAACTATGCCGAATCAACAGTTTTGTGCCTGGTATTTAAACTAATATATTCCCATGAAAGATATAATTAATGTGTTTGTCTTAGGAAAACAATCACTAAATATCAATGTTTCTATTTAGCATTTTCCACAAAGTCATTTGAGGCATCTTGTGGTTTTGAAAGTTTTGTCAAAGTGACACATCAGCAGAACAAATGACAGTAATGTCTTCCAAGAAATCCTGGACAAAGTATGCAAGACTATTTTAAAACATATAAGTGATTCCAAAAACAGGAGCTCCCAGTTTATTACTGGTCACTGATTTTGAAGACCATTATCCTATATGAAAAAATTAAATTATTATAAAAACAGAACAGTAATTGTACTTGCCAGAAAATTTTCTTTAAAAGTCTGTAAGAAGTCACTGAATAGATTCTTGATTTTCCTGTGAGAGAAAAACAACACTTCTGGTTAGAGTGCTTTTTCTTCTGCTAACACCTGACCAATGGGTGGATTCTAGATATATCCTCTGTAAAATAATATGATGTATCTACAATTCAATGTCACCTCTCATATCTTTCATGAGCACAAAGAAAAAAAAATTGTTCCCTTTGCATCTTTTAATGAGGAGAAAACTTTCATTTACAAATTCAATCTACACGTATATAACATGATACTACTCTTATTTCATATATATTTAACATCTAAAGATTATGAATCAGTTTAAAGAAAAGGAGTAAAGTTATTTACAACAGTTATAATATGTTTGAATTTGCTATAAACCTATTGCACTTTTTTCCTCAGAGAATGATAGTAAAATTAAGTAAGTTTTTTCAAAATTAACTGCCTTGTGTCAACATCAGCTATGTAAATAGGAGATATGAAGAATGCTTAGTGAATTAAACTATAGAAAACAGTTGGATGTGTGAAAATCAAAACCTATATATTTTCAATGTTTTCTTTTATATTATTCACTAATTTTATTATGTAATGAGGATTTTTGCAAACATTTCATTCATATTTAATGTATTACCAATATTTTCAATTTATTGTACTCCTTTTTGTGCTTCTGATGTATACAGAATCTTATTAATTTTCTAAGATTTTTTGTCAATGTCTTATAAATTTGCATTTTCAAAACGTTCTTCCCTTTTCAGTAACACCCCAATTTTCTAAAATTGTAGTGATACTCCTACAATTATTAAGACTTATGCTTAACTTGTCTATGTCTAAAAATAATCACTATCATCACTATTCTTCCAAACAGGAGTGGAACTATGGAAAACATTTATTCCAATCAGTGCTTTATATATGATAATGTTACTTACAATAGCTGATTATTATTTTAACTTAAAAACCTTAATGCCATTGCATGACTACTCTTTTCTCCTGTCAGCTTGCTTGCATTTGCCCACGTGCCAACACAATTTTACAAGGAACTTTTCCCAGAATCTCAGATATCCCATCTGGCATGGCTTTAGATGCATCATATTGTTTTACAGAAGATATATCTAGAATCCACCCATCAGTCAGGTGTTAGCACAAGAAAAAGCACTCTAACCGGAAGCATTGTTTGTCTCTCACAAGAAAATCAAGAATCCATTCAGTGACTTCTTGCAGATTTTTAAATAATGTTTTCTGGCAAGTGCAATTATTGTTCTGTTTTTAAAAGAAGTTAATCTTTTTTTTAATGTGAGATAATGCTCTTCAAAATCAGTGACCAGTAATAAATTATGAGCTCATGTTTTGGGAATCCGCTTACATGTTTTAAAATAGTCTTTCTTACTTGGTATAGATACAGAGATAAATAGGTAGACAGATAAAGTCACACATCACTTAACAAAGGGGATAGGATACATTCTGAGAAATGCATCATTAGGCAATTTCCACATTGTGTGAACATCGTGGAGTGTACTTACATGAATTTAGGTGTCACAGCCTACTACACACCTAGGGTATATGGTATAGCCTACTGCTCCTAGGCTACAAACCTTTACAGCATGTGACTATACTGAATACTGTAGGCAATTGTAACACAATAGTAAGTAGGTGTGTATCTACACAGATCTGAACATAGAAACATACAGTAAAAATATAACAGAAATATTTAAAAATGGTATGCCTGTATAAGGCACTTACCATGAATGGAACTTTTAGGGCTGGAAGTTGTTCTGGATGAGTATGTGAATAAATAGTGAGTGAATGAGAAGGCCTAGGACATTATTGTACATTATTATAGACTTGACAAATATCGTACACTTAGTCTAAACTAAATGTATATATACATATATATATATTTTTCTTCCTTAATAAGTTAACTCGAGCTTACAGTAGCTTTTTTTTGCATTATCGATTATTTCCAAACTTTTTGACTCCTGTGTAGTGAAATTTAGCTTAAAAAACAAATACATTTTACCTCTGAACAAAAACTGTATTTCTTTCTATTTTTATTATTTAAGCTTCTTCCCAATTTTAATTTACTTTTTAGTTTTACAATTTTTTGTGAAAAACTAAGGCATAAATAGACGCTTAGCCTAGTCCTACACAGGGTCAGGCTCATCAATATAACTGTCTTCCACCTCTACATATTGTCCCACCAGAGGGTCTTCAGGGGCAGTATCAAACATGGAGCTGTCATCTCCTATAACAATGCCTTTTTCTGGAATACTCCTGAAGGATCTGCCTGATGCTGTTTTCCAGTTTACTTTTTAAAAAATATAAGTAGAAGGAATACACTCTAAAATAAAAGGTAAAAGTATAGTGTTATAAATACATAAGCCAGTAACAGTCATTTAATATAATTAAGAAGTGTTATGTACTGTATGTAATTATATGTGCTATACTTTCATATGACTGTCAGTGCAGTAGGTTTGTTTCCACCAGTAACACCATAAACATGTGAGTAATTGGTTGTGGTACAAAGTTACAATGTCCACAACATCATTAGCTGATAAAAAAATGTTCATCTCTATTATAATTTTATGGTATCATCATATACAAACTCGGCTGTTGAACAAAATGTCATTATGCAGTGTGAGGCTATAGATGTAGAAATATATTTATCTATAAAATAAAATCTATTATAAGGAATTGGCTATGGAGTCTAACAAGTCTCAAGATAGGTAGTCAGCAAGCCAGAGACACAGGTGAGCTGACATTTTAGGACTAGTTTGAAGGCTATTGTTTACATACCCAGAAAGAGCCAATGTTTCAGTTTAAGTTCAAAAGCAGGAAAAAGTTATCAATGACATAACATAAAATAAGTCAGGCATGAGAAATTCCCTTTTATTTGGAAGAAGGTCAGCAATCTACTTTTCTGACACTACCAATTTAAATGTTAATATCATCCAAAAATATCTTCATAGAAACGGCATTAATAATGTTCAATCAAATATCTGGATACTCTGTTCTAATCAAGTTGACATATAAAATTAATAATCACAAGTTTACCCCTTATTGACCTTGCACCCATATGTATTTCCTTTAACCACACCAAATCTTCAAATGAAGCAATACAAGGTCATAATTCTGCCTAAACTATGACTAAAACTGAAAATGTACTATTCCCTTTTCCAGAAAAGGAGGCACAATTTTTGCATGATGTTTACTCCTGTCCATGACATACTGTAAGTTAAATATCATTAAATGAAGTTAATACATCTTATGTTGCATGATGAGGGAACAAAAGAGAAAAATACATAACTTGCTACACACAAGCATTCATAACAAAACATGTAGTAAATGCCCATTATAGTCCTCATTTTGATAACTGGTCATATATTCATACTTATACTTATAACTAACTTCTGCCACTTCCAATTTTATATTTCCTTTCCTATCAGCAAGCAGCTGAGCTGGTAATGGTTTTTTACCTAATGGGGCAACTGAAATCTTCATTGATAAAGGGTCTGGACCATTAATACTTCTGCCTGGATTGGGTTATGTAGTTTTTCCATTGACCTTAACCATAGGGCATGCCCAAAGGGAGGCTCTGGATTTCAGATGTATTCTTTCTTACCTCCATTGTGGAGTAGTTATCTATTTTCCACTAGATGGTAAGGATCAATATCACTGGCCAGCACAGTAACTCCCATCTTTGTTGATTCTTAGACATGAGGAGCCACAAGTGGCTAGGTGACAGTTTGAACTTCAGTTCCATGGAATAGTTGTGTCTCCTGTTGAAGACATTGCTCCTCTTGGAGCTAAGACCTCTAGGCCGGCAGAGAATAAGTTCCCGTGTACAGAAAGCAACAATTTCGCTATTGGGTTGCTCCTTGATTCATGGGTCTGAGATCCTTGGAATGGGGAAAATATCACCATACATTGGATGCTCCTTATGAAAAGCCCGGCTTTCTGGAAAATCTCATCTCCATCCTGTAAACTATTACCACCTCACTGCAATGGTAGCTGAGACTTCAAAAGGACATTCCACTCTTTTATCAAGCCAGCTGCTTCAGGATGGTGGGGAATATGGTAAGACCAATGAATTCCATGAGTATGAGTCCGTTATCATATTTCATCTGTTGTAATGTAAGTTATTTATATAAGGAACAATGCTATTTAGACTACCACGATGTGGATAAGGCCACAAAAAGAAGTGATGGCTATTGTTATTTGGGGCGCTTTTAATGTAACTTAATCATGCCTTCCTGGCATACTTAGACCCAATCACATATATACCACCTCCATTTGGTAATGGAGTGCTGCTGTGCACGCCAAACTTTATGGCTTATTAGATCAGATAATACCAGTTCATGATGGGTAATTTAGGTTGCGTGGTAAATTGCTGGCACATCATTAATCATTCAGTTTTCACTAAGACCCAGTAGCAAGCTGCATTAAGCCTTTCTTGTGTTGCTATAAAGAAATACTTGAGACCGAGTCATTTATAAAGAAAAGAGATTTTATTGATTCATGGTTCTACAGGCTGTACAGGAAACACAGTGACGTCTGCTTCTGGAGAGGCCTCAGGAAGCTTCCAATCATCGTAGAAGGCAAAAGGGAAGCAGGCACATCTCATGATGAGAATGGAAGCAAGAGCAAATGAGGTGGGGGATGCCACACACTTTTCAATGACCAGATCTCATGAGACCTCACTATTCCAAAGACAGCAACAAGTCATGAGGGATCAGCCCCCATGACACAAACCCCTCACACCATACCCCACCTTCAGCATTGGGCATTGCATCTCAACATGAGATTTGAGTGGGGACAAATATTCCAACTATATCATAAGAGTTGTTTCTTAAAAGGCGTATAGTTATTCACAGAGTATTGCAGAACATTGCTCAAAATTTCTAAGGGCCTGCACTACAATTCATTTATAGGAGACTGCCACAGGCTCCAAACAACAACCCTGATGTGGTTTGGCTCTGTATCTCCACCAAACTCTCATCTCAAATTGTAATCTCAATAATCCATACATGTCAAGGGCAGGACCTGGTGGTAAGTGATTGGATCATGGAGATGGCTACCCTAATGCTTTTCTCAGGGTAGTGATAGTGAGTTCTCTAAAGATCTGATGGGTTTATAAAGTACTCTTCTCCCTTCACTCATTTATACTCTCTCACCTGCCACCATGTAAGATGTGCCTTTGTTTCTGTCCCATCTTCTGCCATGATTGTAAATTTTCTGAGGCCTCTTCAGCCATGCAGAACCACAAGTCAATTAAACCTCTGTCATTTATAAATTACCCAGTCTTGGGTATGTCTTTATAGCAGTGTGAGAACGTACTAATACATCCCCTATTTGCCACTGACTCTTTAAGCATCATTGGATCTGTTAGATCGTATGACCCAAGTGGCATAGGAGCTTGCACAGCATCCTAGACCTTTTGCGGAGCCTCTTTGTTTTCTGGACTACACTTAAAACTAGAAGCACTTTGGGTCATTCAGTAAATGTGCCAGAATAACACACTCAAATGAAAAATATGTTGCCTCCAAAATCCAAAGACTTCCACTAGGCATTGTGCCTTTTTTTTTTTTTTTTTTTTTTTTTTTTTTTTTTTTTTTTGGTTGTGGGAGAGAATGGGTGCAATAAATAAATATTTTCAACTTAGAAGGGATATCTTTACACACCTCATACCACTGACCTACTAGAAATTTCACTGGGGAAGAAATTTTGTCACATACCTTTTCCATCCTCTGACATAAAGTGTCTTATCAATCAGTCTACAGTAATTGCTACTTCTTACTCACTAGGTCTAATTAGCATAATATCATGAATGTAATGGACCAGTGTGATATCTTATGATAGGAAAAGATGAGGAAGATTCCAGGGAACACAATAATAACAGAGAAATGGAGAGTTGATATGCCCCTGAGATAGAACAGGGAAGGTTTATTGCTGGCCATGCTAGCTGGAATCAAACTACTTATGACGGTCTTATTGACAGGGAAGGAGAAAAGAGCATTTGCTAGATCAATGGCTGCATATCAGGTACCAAGGGATGTGCTAAAGCAGTGAAACCACATCTGGTACAGCAACTTCAATTGGAATAACCACCTGCTTAAATTTATAATAATCCACTATTGTTCTTCAAGATCCAGCTGGCTTCTGCACAAGCCAAATAAATGAGTTGAATGGAGATGTCATGGGAATTAACACCTTTGCATCTTTGAAGTCCTAAACAGGGGCAATGATCTCTGAGATCCCTCTAGGTGATCATTGCTTTCGGTTTACTATTTTATAGGTAGAGGCAGTTCTAGCAGCTCCTTCTTGGCCTTTTTCTCCATAATAGTCCCCACAACACAGGTCAAGGAATCGTGGTGATTCTGCCATCTGCTGAGCATATTTATTACTATTATGCATTTCAGAATGGAGAAAATAACAACCAAATGGGATTGAAGACACACTAGGCCCAACTTGAGATGGACCTGAGCTAAAGCTCCGCTGATCACCAGAATTTTGTAAGCCTGTACTTGTACTGATGGACCACAGTGACATAGATGTCTCCCCAAATTTGAGTCAGCTCAAAGAGAATTTCCAGTAGCCCCTGAAAAGTCTGATTATTTCTCTTTTTTTCATGCACACTCATCCAGGCTAAAACCATATATCTCTTTGGAGAAGGCTAGGGGAAAAATACAAGTATGAATTTTTGGCAATATACTGAGGTCCTTGCACAAGAAGAGAGTCTCGGTATGTAAACTGCATCAGCTGTGGAAATTGATCAAGGGACCATTACTGTCTGTTTTTATGATTCATTCTAGTATGTTGTTCACTTGACCTAGAACTTTCTGCTTATACAGATCAAGTGCTAATTCAGTGTGCTTCCTTTTACTTTCACTATCACTTCTGGCACATCTTTCACTTCTAGGAGTAGCACGATCAACTAGTCAACACCGTAGTTATATGTGAGTCAGACTAATCTGCTTTCTGCTTTGACTCTGGAGACCACTGCAGTAACCGCATCCATCTTGCTTTTAGTGGATGATTGCCACCACTTGGCCTTTGTTCCCCAGGATTCAATTAACCCCTTTGAGTTTGGTTTTCCCAGCTCAGTCACTGCAGTTTCCACTGTATGATTTGGCCTACAGGAGAGACCCATCAGAGAGCACTTCAAGAATCCTGAGTTCCCCATCACAACTTTCTCACAGTTTTGGAAAAAGGCATGTCTTTTGGACCCTTCCAGAGTGGTTGAGTGGGTCTTAAATAATAAATTCACTCTAATATTCCAATCTCTCTAAGTCTTTGAATCCCTTTCTATGCATTGAGCCAAAGCAGATCTGGCATTTCCAACTTACTCATTGTATGCCATTTTTGTCATAGTTTTTTACCATGAGCTAAACAGAGTTCTTTCCAAGTCTCTGAGTTGCAACACTAAATGCAGAGTCTCTGCCTTGTGAGTCCAGGTTAATACATTCAACTTGATTCAGTTTATGTTCCTTCTACCTCTAACCTAAATCATTAATATTCATTCTTACATATGTCCCCTGTATTTCTATCTGTAAACATTAGAAACTCAAATAGTTCTTTGGGATTGTAGTGCACCTTGCCATGAATCACACTTGACATCTCACCTCTAGGAGTCTGCTGAGATTTGAGACTGATTATAGGTCTAGAAGCAAAGAAGGATTTGCTTCTTGAGAGTGAGCGCTGAAGGCAATCAGCATTGTCTTGCACAGCAAATGCCTCATAGAAGTATCTATATAGATAGTGAGTGAGAGAAATATTATAAGAAATTGGCTTACATGATTATGGATGATGGCAAGGTGACAAATCCTAAGATCTGTAGTGGCAATCTGGAGACCCAGATAAGCTGATGTTTCAATTACAGTCCAAAGGGAGGGAAAAAATGACGTTCCAACTGTAAGGCAATCAGAAGTAATTCTCTACTGCTCTTGGGATGTTTAGCCTTTTTGTTCTATTCAAGTTTTCAACTGTTTGGAGGAGGACCACACACACTAGGGAAGAAAATCTGCTTTACTGGGTCTACAGATTTAAATGCTAATCTCATCAAAATAACCTCACAGTTACAACCAGAATAATGTTGGACCAAATTTCTGGGCATTCGATGGCCCAGTCGAGTAGGCACATAAAATTAACCATTCTAATGTTTACAGATTTTATTGTGTTTCACACAAACACACACATACATCTAGTACTCCTTCAAGTTCGCTGGGTAATACATCAGATAGTTTAGTAGATGGATATTGTAATGTCATGTATACATTTCAGATAATATAAACACCCCATAGAATCTAGTGTAGTAAAGTTACATTGAAAATTATTATATTGTTCTCTGAAATCATTGAGTTGAGAGAGAAAACAAGATTTTAGTTTCTTTCTTTTTTTTGAGATGGAGTCTTGGTCTTTTGCCCAGGCTAAAGTGCAGTGGCCTAACCTTGACTCACTGCAACCTCTGCCTCCCAGATTCAAGTGATTCTCCTGCCTCAGCCTCCCAAGTAGCTGAGCGGATTATAGGCACTCCAACACCGTGCTCAGCTAAGTTTTGCATTTTTAGTAGAGACAGAGTTTCATCATCTTGGCCAGACTGTTTTCAAACTCCCGACCTCGTGATCCACCCGCCTTGGCCTCCCAAAGTGCTGGAATTAAGGGTGTGAGCCGCCACGCCTGGCCAGTTTCTTTAAAAAAAAAAAAAAAAAAATTGTGGCTGGGCACGGTGGCTCACGCCTGTAATCCCAGCACTTTGGGAGGCCAAGGCAGGCGGATCACGAGGTCAGGAGATCGAGACCATCCTGGCGAACATGGTGAAACCCTGTCTCTACTGAAAATACAAAAAAATTAGCTGGGTGTAGTGGGGGGGGGCGCCTGTAGTCCCAGCTACTCGGGAGGCTGAGGCAGGAGAATGGTGGGAACTGGGAGGTGGAGCTTGCAGTGAGCCGAGATCGCACCACTGCACTCCAGCCTGGGCAACAGAACAAGACTCCATCTCAAAAAAAAAAAAAAAAATTGTATTGTCTGTTACACAAACACAAATATACACATGCACACACACACACATCATTTAATTATGAATATATATAAAATACTATATGCTATATAAATACTATATGCTATATAAATACTATATACATAGTGCATGTTCTATAGTATATATATTATGTACACTAGAAAGAGATAATATTTAAATTTCAAATACAATAATTTCTAATAGATTTGGGTATACTATTATGTTAATTCAGGTAGCCACATTTATGGTATTCTTTCTATATTTGAAATTTGAATTAATGTGTGTTGTTTTGTTATTTTGGCCAGAATTGTAACTCACTAGCATACAAATATTTTGAAACTTGTATTTGTTATACATGTTTTTGAGACTAGGGTCTATACAAATCTGTTTGTATAAAATCACATAAATAAGTTCACCATAACATCACTGTTTTATGTGAGTACATCCCCAGTAAGGTTGGGTGCATGTTCCAGGCTTGGAAATAAATCAGCTCCACGATAACAACAAAAGATGTATCTTAGGGCGATAGTGATAATGTTCATGTGTGGTGAGCCTGTAACTTGAGGCACTTAAATATTTTGCTTTTAATTCTAGCAACTGTATTTTAAATGCATTAAAAGAAAGCCGGAAAACTTTAATCCTATGTAGCTAGTTCAAGAGAATCCATTATTAACCCACACCCACACTTCTTGCCTAAAGACTATTATTCCTAGACTAGGAGACTTCTTTGAGATTGGAATAGACAAGGTAATGGAGATAGTTTTGAAATAAGAAAGCCTGATAATAAATACCTTACTTTTGACTCAACTATGAGGACACTGGATGGCAAACAGGATACATCAAGTCCTCCTTCAAGTTCCCTGGCTAATACGTCAGATAGTTTAGTAGATAGAGATTGTAATGACATGTATAGATTTCAGATAATATAAACACCACATAGTATCTAGTGTAGTGAAGTTACATTGAAAATTATTATATTGTTCTCTGGAAGCATTAAGTTAATGGAAAAAAACAATATTTTAGTTTTCTTCTTTTTTAAATTTCATTTTAGTTTCAGGGGTACATGTGCAAGTGTGTTATATAGGTAAATTGTGTCTCATAGGAGTTTGGTATACAGATTACTTTGTCACCCAGGTAATAAGTATAGTAGTTTATATACAGTTTTTGAACCTCTCTCTACTGCCAACTTCTACCATCAAATAGGCCCCAGCATTTGTTGCTCCCGTCTTTGTGTCCATACGTGCTCAATGTCTAGCTCCCACTTGTAAGTGAGACCATTCTGTATTTGGATTTCTGCTTCTGTACTAGTTTGCTTACGAGAATGACTTCTGGTTCCATCCATGTTGCTGTAAAATGCATAATATTGTTTTATTATAGCTGCATAGTATTCTATAGTGTATATGAACCACATCTTTATTTATCCAGTCTACCATTGATGGGGATTTAAGATGATTCAATTTCTTTGCTATTGTTAATAATGTGGTGATGAACATACAAATGCCTGTGTTTTTGTGGTAACTTGAGGATATATTCTCTCACCATTCCTATTCAACGTAATACTAGAAGTCCTAGCCAGAAGTGTCAGGCAAGAGAAAAAAATAAAATACATCAGAATAGGAAGAGAGGAAGTAAAACCCTCCCTGTTTGCAAACAATATGATTTTTTTTTTTTTTTTTTTTTTGAGATAGAGTCTTGCCCTGTAGCCCAGGCTGAAGTGCAGTGGCGCAGTCTTGGCTCACTGCTATCTCTGCCTCCCGGGTCCCAGTTCAAGCAATTCTTCTCCCTCAGCCTCCCAAGTAGCTGTGATTACAGGCACACGCCACCATGCCCAGCTAATTTTTGTATTTTTAGTGGAGATGGAGTTTCACCATGTTGGTCAGGCTGCTCTTGAACTCCTGACCTCATGATCCACCAGCCTCAGCCTCCCAAAGTGCTGGGATTACAGGTGTGAGCCACCATGCCTCGTAAAAATATGATTCTATACTGAGAAAACCTTAGTCTCAGCCCAAAAGTTCCTAGGTCTGATACACAACTTCAGCAAAATCTCAAGATACAAAATCAATGTACATAAATTAGTAATATTTCTATACACCAACAACATCCAAGTTCCAGAGCTAAATCAAGAATGCAATCCCATTCACAATAGACACAAAAGAATAAAATACCCAGGAAAATGTCTAGCTAAAAAGGTGAAAGACCTCTACAGCTAGAATTACAAAACCCTGCTAAAATAAATCAGAGATGTTGCTAACAAATGAAAAACATTCCATGCTCATGGATAGGAAGAATAAATATTGTTAAAATAGCCATACTGAGCAAAACAATTTACAGATTCAGCGCCATTTCTATCAAACTACAAAAAAACTATTTTAAAATTCATATGGTACTAAAAAAGAGCCCAAATAGCCAAGGCATTTCTAATCACAAAGAACAAAGCTGGAGGTATCACACTACCCAACTTCACACTATAAGGCTACTACACAAAGCTGGAGACATCACACTACCAACTTCACACTATAAGGCTACTACACAAAGCTGGAGACATCACACTACCAACTTCACACTAAAAGGCTACTACAGTAACCAAAACAGCATTATACTGGTACAAAGCAGACACATAGACCAATGGAATAGAATAGAGCCCAGAAATAATGCCACACAGCCATAAGCATCTGATCTTCAACAAAGCCAACAAAAACAACCAATGGGGGAATGACTCCCTATTCAATCAGTGGTTTTGGGATAATTGGCTAGCCATATGCAGAAGATTGAAACTGGGAAACCTTCTTACACCATATACAAATATCAAATCAAGTAGATTAAATACTTAAATGTAAAACCTAAAACTATAAAAACCCTTCAAGGTAACCTAGGAAATACCATTCTGAACATAGGATCTGGCAAAGATTTCATGATGAAGTTGCCAAAAGCAAATTCAACAAAAACAAAAATTGACAAGTGGGGCCTAATTAAACTAAAGAGCTTTTGCATAGCAAAAGAAATTATCAACAAATAAAATAGACAACCTACAGAATGGGAGAAAATATTTGCAAACTATGCATCTGACAAAGGTCTAATATCAAGCACCTGTAAGAAACAAAAAAAATTACAAGCAAAAAATCAATGACCCCATTAAAAAGTGAGAAAACACATACAAATACAGTTTTCAAAAGAAGACACACATGGTGAATAAGCATATAAAAGATGCTCAACATCACTAATCATTAGAGATATGCAAATCAAAACCACAATGAGATACCATCTCACACCAGTCAGAGTGGTGATTATTAAAAAGTCACAAAATAACAGATGCTGGTGAGGTTGTGGAGAAAGAGGAAAACGTGTATACTGCTGGTGGGAATGTAAATTACTTCAGTCATTATGAAAAGCAGTTTGGCAATTTCTCAAAGCACATAAATCAGAATTACCATTTGTATTAGTCTGTTATCATTCTACTAATAAAGACATATCTGAGACTGGGTAATTTATAAAGGAAGGCTTAATTGATTCACAGTTTCACATGGCTGAAGAGTCTTTACAATCATGAAGGAAGGCATAGGAGGAGCAAAGTCATGTCTTACACGGCAGCAGGCAAGAAAGCATGTGCAGGGGAACTCCCCTTTATAAAATCATTAGATCTCATGAGACTTACTATCATGAGAAGAAGACGAGAAACACCCACCCTCATCATTCAATTACCTCCCTCCAGATACCTCCCATGACACATGGAGATTATGGGAACTACAATTCAGGATGTGCTTTGGGTGGGGAAACAGCCAAGCTGTATCACCACTTGACTCAGGAATCCCATCATTTCATATATACCCAAAGGAAGAGGAAGGGTTCAGTTTTGAACATCAGTTATAAAATCTCTAATGGGTCCAATAGATTCCTAATGGGTATGTGTATTTGTCAGTGTTCTCCAGAGAAACTGTTCCAATAGGAGATACACACACACAAACACATGCACACACACACACAGACACACACAGAGAGAGAGAGAGAGGGAGAGAGAGAGAGTTTAAGAAATTGGCTCTTGTGGGGCTGGGCACGGTGTCTCACACCTGTAATCCTAGCACTTTGGGAGGCCGAGGCAGGCGGATCACGAGGTCAGCAGATCGAGACCATCCTGGCTAACATGGTGAAACCCCGTCTCTATTAAAAATAAAAAAAAAAAAAAATAGCCAAGCATGGTGCCAGGCACCTGTAGTCCCAGCTACTCAGGAGGCTGAGGCAGGAGAATAGCATGAACCTGGGAGGCGGAGCTTGCAGTGAGCCTAGATCGCACCACTACACTCCAGCCTGGGTGACAGAGTGAGACTCCATTTCAAAAAAAAAAAAAAAAGAAATTAGCTCTTGTGAATGATTGTGTGGACTGGAAAATCCAAAATCTGTAGAACAGGCTGGAGGGATGGAGATTCAATGAGTTGATGTTACAGTCTTGAGAAATTCAGGCACAGTCTCTATGTTGCAGTCTTCAGACAGAATTGTTTTTTTGGAAAACTTGTTTTTGCCCAAAATGCTTTTACCTGATTAGATGAGACCTGTCCACATGGTGAAGAGTAATATCCTTTTACTCAAATTCTATTTATTCAAAAGTTAATCACAATTACCAACATTGTTACAGCATCTAGACTGGTGTTTGACCAAATAAACTGGATACCATAGCCTAGCCAAGTTGACATGTAGAATTAGCCATCACAATATTTTAATCTAGGAGGTTTTATATTAGCTGGAAGATCAGGGCAGGAGATATAAATGTATGCATGTAGATTAAAGCGTAAAATTTGGTGAGATTTTTCTAAGTGAACATGCAGATTAAGAAAAGAAGTGTCCCAGGAGCAAGTTAACACCATGTTACGTTGCAGCAAGCATTCCTGTAAGACAGAGATATATAAATAAGAATGACTGCTCTATTAATAGTAGGAAAATCAGGAACTGCATATAGCGATAGACATAATAGATATATGTTCATTTTTCTGTGGTTTCTTAGATGGCACTGAATGTGTAAGTTGTCAGAGGGAACATCATTGTTTAGCTTCCAAAATAAAATTATTGCTTTAGAATTACTTTGTTGTTATTGTTCATTATTTTTGAATAGCTCTAGTTTCCTGTTCATTCAACTATGATTACTTTGTTTCCAGCAGTTCAAAATGCTTCATTTTTTCATTAATTATTTTAAGTTTTTCTATAAATATTGCCATTTATGTTTTACTGTAATGGGTATTATTGTCATGTTAGGCACAGATATTTTATAAGATGCTTTATTCATTTTCTATTTATTATCATTGTAATTACAACTAAATATCCTTTTCATGTAGATTTCACATAATTTATAATAAAAGAACATTTTATTTGGAAGTCTAGCCACCTCCTGCTGTTAGATAAAATTATTCTGGAACATTAAAGCCACACTCACAAAAAGCCCTTCAATCATTCAAGCACAATAAATGTATTGAGACAGTTTTTCACTTGTTTATTTGTTCTGGAAGTCATCCAAATTAACTTGTAATTCTAAATAACCACAGATGCCAATGCAAAGTAATTTGAAGTGACAACATATCAGTTTAAAGTGCATCCATAGCACTAGGTGTTACATTTTGCGTACATCAGGTTCAACCAGGGCATTCCATTATGAGAATAACTGATTTTCAGCCTGAACAGAAACAGTGGTAAACCAAATTATTCCACCAACTAATAGACTTAACAGGGATGGCAGATTTTGTTCAGAAATACGGCAAATGACCTTTATTTAATTATTTTAACATCAACTATCTGCTAATTGTATCAGCTAGGTTTCCCAGGTGTATTCATCTCTAAGAAATTGCTCATGTTGAAGGAAATATTATTTCTTCAAAAGATTTACCTAGAAATGACTGGTTTCCCAATTATCACACAATCTTTAAGAATTTACAATCAAATTTTTGAATATTTATTGTCATGTATCTGACATTTCCAGAGGTACAATTAATATGTTGCTTACAAAATATGTACAAAACAAGTTTTTAAAATTCAATGTTTTTTAAAATCATTCATTATAACATGGGAGAAATTTGATTCAAATGCAATCTAGGGTGTGAGCACTATAATGTTTTGATTCATAATTGAAGAACATTCAATCATGAAATAAATATATTTTTCATTTACTTTTATTCCAATCTGGAGCCATAAGAAACATCAAAATTATTACAAATATCTGTTTGTGTTCTGTTTATATGTGAATATACAATTTTGGCTACTATTTTCTTAAGATAGTTTTTTTTTATCTTGAACTTTTATAATAGTACTTCTATTTTGACAGGAAAATTAATTATCTGAATTCCTTTTTAAATTAAAAATAACTTTTAACAAACTATTTTATTTATTTTGAGACAGGGGCTTGCTCTGTCACCCATGCTGGAGTGCAGCGGCAAAATCACTACTCACTGCAGCCTTGACCAACCAGGCTCAGGCGATTCTCCCACCTCAGCCTCCTGGGTATCTGGGACCACAGGTGCATGTCACCAAAACCGGTAATTTTTTTTTTCTTTTTAAATTTTTTGTAGAGACAGACTCCTCCTATGTTTTCTAGCCTGGTTTCATACTCCTGAGCTCAAGTGATCCTCTTGACTTCGACTCCCAAAGTGTTGTGATTATAGGATTGAGCCACCATGCCCAGCCAAAAATAACTTTTTTAAGAGCACCTTTAGGTTTAGAGAAAATTAGGTAGAGAGAACAGAGAGTTTCCACATACCTGCTGTCTCCCACACTCTGTTTTCCTATTAACAGCTAGCATTAGTTTGGTTCATTTGTTAAAATTGAAGAACCAGCATTTATACATTATTATTAACTAAAGTCCATAGTTGCCATTCAGATTCACTCTGTATTGTACACTTTGGGCTTTGACAAATATTAAATGACACGTATTTCATTCTCTGTATAATATTGCAGTATTATACGGAGAAGTTCCATTGCCGTAAAAACCATTGTGTTCCACCCAGCCATTATTTCCCCCACCAACCCCTGGAAATAACTGTTTTTATACAGCGTGTGTATTTTTCCTTTTCTAGAATGCTCCATAGTTGGAATCATACAATATAGAGCCTCTTGAGACTGACTCCTTTCACACAGCAATATACATGGAAGGTTCCTTCATGTCTCTTGGTGGCTTGATAGCTGATTTATTTTTATGTTTGAAAAATATTCTATTGTGTGGATTTACCACAGGTTATTCATTTATTTCCCAATTGAAAATGTTGAATAATTCAAAATTTTTAAGCAGTTATGTATAAAGCTTTTATAAATGTTTGTGTGTAGGTTTTTGAGTGAACATACATTTTCATTTTGGTAACTACCTAGAAGTGTGATTACTGTATTGTATAGTAAGATTATGTTAAGCTTTTTAACATACTGACTTTTTTTTTCCAGTGTGATGCTACCATTTTGCACTCTCACAAGAAAGAGATGAGATCTCCTGTTGCTCTGCATCCTGATCGGCATATAGGTATGTAATCATATCTCCCTATTATTTTAATATGAAACTCCCGTTGATCTTGTGCATTTTGTGCTAACTTGCTACCTATGTATCTTCTTTGGTGCAGATCTTCTGCTTAATTTTTACCTGACGAAAGTTGATTGTCTTCTTATTGTTGTATTTTACATGTTTTTGTATATTTTAGATGCAAGTTCTTTATCACATATATGTTTAGCATATGTTTTCTTCCAGTCTGTGCCTTGTCTGTTCATTCTCTGAGTGGGGGTTCACTTACAATTTTTATGAAGTCCACTTATTGATATTTTCTTTCATAGATTTTGCTTTTGATGTTGTATCTAAACTTATTGTCAATGTTTAGGTTTCCTGCTATGGTGTTTTACAGTATTTTGTTTTGTATAGAAGTTTTACAGTATTTTGTTTTGTATTAAGTCTATGATCCATTAGAGTTAATTTTTGTGACATATGTAAGGTCAGTGTGTAGGTTCAATCTTTGACTAGAAATGGTCCAGTTTTACCAGCACTATTTGTAGAAAAGGCTATCCTTTCTCCCATGATTTGCTTTTGCTCCCTTGTGAAAGATAAGTTGACTATAACTGTGTGGTTATGCTTCTGGGCTCTGTATATGGTTTCTCTGGCTATTTATATTTTCGCTAACCAATAGCATTCTGTCTTTATTGTATGAGTTCTACATAAGTCTTGAAGTCGGGAAGTGTCAGTCCTATGACTTTGTTCTGTTTCTTTATTGTCATGCTGACTATTTTGAGTCTTTTTTTGATTTCCATATGTGATAGTTATCTTTATTTGTCAACTTGGCTGGGCCATGGGGTGCCCAGACATTTGCTCAAGCATTATTTTTGGTATTTCTGTGAGTGTGTTCCTGGATGAGATTAACATTTATAACACTGGTAAAAGAAAAACAGATTGCCCTTTTACATTAGTAAAAGTAAAACAGATTGCCCTCCTATATTAAGGGCAAGCTCACTGAATTCAGTGAGGGTAACCCTCACTGAATCAACAGAAGACCTATACAAAACACAGATACTGAGCAAGATAGAATTTCTCTTGCATGATTGTTGAGCTTGGATATTACTTGTTTTATGTGTTTTTTGTTTGTTTGTTTGTTTTATTCACCTTTGGTCTTGGACTTAAACTCTGGTTCCTCTTGGGTTTTTAGTCTGCTAGTCTTCAGACTTATATTGGAAGTGTACATTGGCTGCTCAGGGTCACTAGCTTGCTTCCTGTGGATCCCTAATGGATAAAATACTCTACCCCTATCTGAGGTAAAAAACCTACAATGACTAAAGAAACTGTAATGGCCTCACCTGAGAAAGTGTCTTTGCAATACAATGCTGAATATCCTCAATATGCAACTCTAACATCCCCATTTTCTTCTAAATGTATAACTAGACTCATTTCTTAGCAGATCCCTAAGGGTGATGTACAAAGTGTAACTCATGAGAAGATACACTATACTGCAAAGAACTGTTTGAGTTTTCTAATGTATAGAAATCAGAAACTCAAGCAATATGTGTAGGAGTGGATACTAATCCTGTGAAATAGTAATTCCATAATCCTTTTGGATAATGATAGAAGAAACATGAAATTCGATCAGGCCAAATTCATTGATATTTGTTCTCAGTCGGGGTTCTGCATTTAACGTTGCAGCTCATGGAGTTAAACAGGATGTAATAATTTCTTTGGTTGACTGGTTGAAATGTAGACCAAAAGATGGCATAGAGTAACCAAGTCGAAGATACTGAGCTCACCTTGATGTAGTGCAGATGAAAAGATTCAAAGGCTTAAGAAAATTGGAATGTTAGGTTGGATTTGACATTTGATACATACACAACCACACAGGAAGTGTAAATGAGACATCCTTTTCAACATGGCTGTGCAAAATGAGTTAGTGAGAGTAGCCCTGACATCTTTGATGGTCTCCATGATTATTTTCCTTTGTAGGCCAGAACTTACTTTGGAAACTGCGGTCACTGAATTAGAAAATCAAATGGATTAATTAGAACTTGGAGTGACATGGGCCAAGTGAAGGCACACAACTTCCAAAGTCAAAGTGGAAAAAATTACTGTAATCGTCATCAGACTACAAAGATCAGTCAGAATAGTCTGTGTCACACAGGTTTATGACATAGGCTAGTTGCTCATGGTGTTTCTGAAAGTGAAATAGTTAGAAAGCCTACTAAATTCTTACTCTATCAGTGTAAGCAGAAAAGATCTGGGTGAAAGGAAAAAAAGTCTAACCTGAAATCTCAACAGAGTCATGACCAGTCAATTGATTTCTACACTTGAGACAGTTTACTGAAATAAAATACCTTGAATAAAGGAGAGGTGTTGTCTTCATTAGAAAGGAACCCAGTGTAGTCACCAAAATTTATACCATTAATCTTTCTCCCAGCCTTCTTCAACAGGACATTTGTCCTTTTATCAGGGTAACCACGCATTGTATAAAATAAAATGATCAGATCTTTCAGAGACTACTATATGCTGGTTCTGAACGGGAAGTGATCTCAGGAGACCCAAACTGTCACTGTGACATTTTGAATTGAATCCACAGTTCAGAGTAGGGGCTTATGGAGAGCAGGTGGTCAATTCAGTTTTAGCTCAGGTCCATCTCAAATTGGGCCTTCTGTGTTCTGGAAGCCATCCTATGGTTATTTCCCCAGTCTTTTTAAAATTTTATTTTGGATTCAGGGAGTGCATGTGCAAGTTTATTTTTCCAGTCTTGAAAATATAGTAGGAAAAGATATACACAATAACTGGCAGAGTTCTCATATTGGCTCTCTGACCTAGGGAGTAAGGGTTGTTTGGGTAGGAAAGGTCAAGTGAAACTACTAGAACTTCTTCTACCTAGGAAAATAGCAGAAACAATCACTCATCCCTGAAGGGATGATAGATATTTGTGCCACCATCAATAACTTAAAAGATGTTGAGTTGGTAATTCTTACCACATTCCCATTCTGTGCCCTTATTTGAACTGTGCAAGAAAGACAGAATGACAGTGGATTAACATACATGTAACCAGATGTTTATTTCAATTAAACCTGCTGTACAAGATGTAGGTTCATTGTTTCAGTAAATTAATAGATCATCTTGTATCTGGTATGCAACTACTGATATGGCAGATGCCTTTTTTTCCATTCCTGTCAATAAGAACCATCATAAGGATATTGCTTTTAACTGACACGACCAGCAACATGCCTTCACTGTGAGGTATGTCATCTCTCCAGCCCAATGCCATAAAGTTAGTTCATAAGGATATCGATTGCCTTTTTTCCCCATAAGATATCATATTGGTCTATTACATTGATGACTTCATGCTGGTTAGACCTAGTGAGCAAGAAGTTACAACTGTACTAGAATTATTGGTAAGACATTTGAAATTGAATTGACATTCGAAATTATTGGTAAGACATAAGAAATTGGTATTTCAGAGGGTGGGAAATGATTCCAAAAAAAGTTTAGGGACTTTCTCCCTTAGAGAAATATCTAGGAATTCAGTGGATTGAGGCATGTCCAGTTATTCTTTCTAAGATGTAGAACAATATGTTGCATCTGGCCTATCTTACATTCAAAGAAAGAAGTGCAATGTCTAGTGGGTGTCTTTGGATTTTGGAGGCCACATATCCTTATTTGGACAGCTTATATTACAACATCTTCAAACTCACTGATTCTTTCCTCTGTTCTGTCCAATCTACTGGAAAGCATATGCAATGCATTCTTCAATTTCTTTACAGTCTTTTTGATGTCTAGCATTTTCTTTTGATTCTTGTATGGAGTTTCCATTCCTGCTTGCCTTACCCATTTGTTCTTTTTATGGTTTTCATTTGTCCCATGTCAAAGGCAGTTAAATTTCGCTTAAAGCTGCCTCCATACTTTGAATTCTTCTGTACCAAACTGTAAACTCAGTATGTATACAAGCTTCAATGTATTTTAAGAGTATATGCTTGTAACAAGTGTCTGAGTCTCAACCAATCATGGCAGTCAAGCTTTATATAATCATAGGCTGCCAACTGCTCAGACTATGCCAAATAAGGCAAATTCGGAGCTATGAACAATTCAAACTTTTTCTGTAAGTTACTTCTGTTATTCTGTTTTCTGACTTCAAATATTACATGCCTACACCATGAAGCTGAGCTCTCTGAACATCTTTTTGCACTGAGTGCTGTCCAATTTATGAATTGTTTTTGACTCAGTTAAAGGCTGCTAAATTTAATTTGCCTACTTTTTTATTTGTTTGTTTGTTCATTTGTTTCACCTATTAGTGTCCTTAGCTTATTCACCATCGCTCTTTTAAACTATCAGTCTGGTAATTCCAAAATCTCCGCCGTGTCTCTGTCTCATCCTTTTGCTTGCTTTGTCTCTTCGGACTGTTTTCTCTTGTGACTTAGTATGTCTTATAATTTTTTGTTGAATACCAGCCATTTGTTTAGAGTAATAGGAACCGAAGTAAATACTCCTTTAGTGGTGAGGGGTTATGTTTATCTGGCTAAAATTTCCACTTTTCTCCAGTGTTTTTACTTGTGTCAATGCTGTTGCCTTTGATTTTCCCTGGAATTGTTCTCTTAAATAGTTACAGAGTTAGATTACTCAGTTGTCATGTTCTGTTATCATACAGCATATCTGTTGGTGTGATACGAAGGTGGAGGGCAATAGAAACATTCTATAGTCCTATGATTAGGTCTCAGGCTTTCCGTGTGCCTGGGCTCTCAGGCTTTGTCAATTACAACTGCCCCTCAGTTGTTTTGTTTATTTACTGTCCCTTAGGTGAGACTAAAAAGCTAGTTGCTACTGAAGTTGGATATTTCCCTTACACTGTGTGGGTTAGGCTCTGGTAAAATAGTTTTATTTGAGCACAGGTGAAGAACAGAACCCTCTAGATGTGTTTGAAAATGATTGCTTTGTCTTTGAGCTTATTGTAAAGTAGTTACTTTTTCCTTTTTTCCTGTGAAAGCAGAAAGACATTTTTCTCTGATCTTCACTGAAATCCCAGAAGTAAACTTTCTCCAACTGATTTCTGGAGGAAAAATTCTTGAAAGTGTGGGAGCCCTCCTGAAGCTTGGTCCCCAAGAATTTTTACCCTTCAAATTAGTCTACACTCCGCCAAAAGTCGTTTGTCAATTAAAAATTAAGTTTTACTAGTCCAGTGGCTTCTGCTCCTTGTAAGCTGTACTTCTCAGAATACATTTGTCTCTTCAGTTTTCAGGGCATTACTGTGGTCTGTGATCTCATTTACCTGATAGATCTAAGAGGAGGTATTGACATTCAAGTTGTTCAACACTTGTTTAGAGAACGGCAATGACAAGTTCCAGTTTATCTTAACATTTTGCCTCAGAAATCAGAAGTGTCTGAATTTCTTTTTTTCTTTAAATTTACACATACATAAGATTACGATGGGCCTTTACAATAATAATTTTTAGTGTTTTTTGCTATTTCTTAGATACTGTACTTAGTATGATTAAATTGGAGAATAATGTATATAATTATATGTCATTTACATAACTGTATATAGTAACATATAGAATGATTTATATAATTATAAAACACAGATATATAATTTCCAGTGAAGAAAAGGCAATTAGTGAACAGATATATAAAGTCACAACTACTTTCAACAACAGCAATAACATGAATAGCAAATAAATAGTATAAATTATGCTTTTACCTAATATCCATATTTTGAAGTGATATTATCCAATGCCGATGTGGAGATGCTGAAACTATTTGGTGATGGCCTGAGACACACAGTCTCAAAAATTAGGAAGCAGACACAGTGATGGGAAGAGCGAGATAAAACACAGCTTACCAGTCCATATGCTTTTGTCTGAATTAATTAACATGTACTCAGAGAACACTGGCTGCTGCTTCCATTTTTTCCCCCAAATCTCACGAAAGAAATTCTTCAAGGCGATTGTTACCCTGCATCTTAGAGAAAGAAAAATCTATGAAATGTATTTTGCGTATAATCTAGTTGACAATAAAATGATCCACAGCAGGCAGTGATAGATATAACTTAAAAAGAGAAGTAATAAAAATTAATGACATTTTAAAGAGGGGAGAGAGGGGAAACATAGTGTAAAGGATAATTCTAAAACTTTTGAATGAACAGTTCAATAAGTGGCTGCTATCAAATATATTGGCAAATTTTGTGGGAGATAGGAACCAGAAACTCAATTTGGACATGCTGTGTTGGAGAAATCTATTAAATATTCAATTATAGAAGTCACATAAATATTTAGATAAATGAATCTAGAATTTGAGACAGAATTCTGAGCTTTTGCGTTTTAAATGTGGTATCCATCAGCATTCTGGTAACATATGAATCCAAGAAAAATGATAAGGTGACCAATGTCATGAGTGTAACATGATTATCAGCTCTGGTGTAGGCCGACATTATCAGTTTTGGGATAATGATAAAGTCTAGCAAAGTAATTGAAAGTAATCAAACAATGAATGCACACAAATATCCACAGAATGTGTAGTCCTGGAAATTAAGTGATAAATGGAAGGAGTAAAGTTGACTGATGAAAAACAGATATAAAATAATTTGGGGAAAAGAGCAATTTAGAGGATTTAAATGTAAATTTTATATTGGATGATATTTTGAATTTTTGTGTTATAATAATATAGTGGGTATGTGGGAGAATGATCTTATTTATAATAGATTTATGTAACTGGAGATACATTTTGCGAGTCATAGTGACCGCAAATTTTGTTTCAGTGGTCTCCCAAATTAAGCCACATTTTACATGTGGTGAATCTAGGCTAAAAAACATATGAGTGTAAAACTTTAGGGTAGAAAGTAGATTGATGTCAACTACATTATATACTTCAGAGTAGTGAGAAAATGAAAACTGTTTAACATTGGGTTAACAATATCAAGGTAATCTGTGGCCTTTATTGAACCAGTTGCTATGGAATGATTGGACAATATTCTATTTGAAATGGGGTTAGGAGAGGATGGGAGAAAAGCAATTTGAGGCAGTAAGCATAGAATCACTTTTGAGAGGAGTTAAAGGAAAGCAAATTGTTGGGCAGTATGTTGCCCAGAAGTGTGGTCAAGAAAATATATGAAACTTTAAGACATGAGAAATAACTTGTTTGTATATTGATGGAAATGATTTATTTGAGAAATAAAAATATCATCATTTTCCCATTGGTCACTTTGGTTGACTTTGTTGAAGATCAGATGGGTGTGGGTACATGGCATTATTTCTAGGTTCTCTATTGTGTTCCATTGGTCTAAATGTCGGATTTTGTACTGGTACCATGCTATTTTTATTACTCTAGTCTTATAGTTTAAAGTCCAGTAATGTGATACCTTCAGCTTTGCTTTTTTTGTTTGTTTGTTTTTGTTTTTTGGGGCTTTTCTTTGCTTAGGATTTTTTGACTACTCGGGCTCTTTTTTGATGCCCTGTGAATTTTAGAATAGTTTATTCCCAATTCTGTGAAAAATGACATTCATAGTTTGATAAGAACAGCATTGAAACTTTAGACTGCTTTAGACTGTATGAAAATTTTAATGATATTGATTATCCCAACCCATGAGCATGGAAAGTTTTTTCATTTGTTTATGTCATCTATGACTCCTTTCAGCAGTGTTTTGTAGTTCTCCTTCTAGAGATTCTTCACCTCCTTCGTTAGCTGTGTTTCTGGGTATTTTATATTTTTGTGCCTATTGTGAATGTGATTGTCTTGTGTATTTGCCTCCCAGGTTGAACATTATTGATGAGCAGAAATGCCACTGATTTTTGTACATTGATTTTTTTTGTCCAAAAACTACACACAGAAATCGTTTATCAGTTTGAGTACTCTTTTGATGGCATCTTTAGGGTTTTTATAGGAGAGAATTACATAGTTCATGAAGAAAATTTGACTTCTTCTTTACCTATTTCTATGTCTTTTCTATATCTTCTTCTTGGCTGATTGCTGTGGCTAGCACTTCGAGTGCTATGTTGAATAGGATTACTTAGAGTGGGCATCCTTGTTTTTTCTCCATTTCTCAAGGGAGATGCTTCAGGTTTTTACTCTTTCTGTATGATATTGGCTGTAGGTTTGTAATATATGCCTCTTTTATTTTGAGGTTTTTTTCTTTGATGTTTCATTTCTTGAGAGTTTTTATGATGAATGAATGTTGAATTGTATCAAAAGTTTTTTCCATGTCTGTTGAGATGATCTTTTTTTTTTTTTTTTTGTATTTAATTCTGTTTATGTGGTGAATCACATTTATTGACTTACATATGTTGAACCAAACTTGCATCCCAGGAATGAAGCCTATTTGATCAAAGTGTATTAACCTTTTGATGTGCTGTTGAAATAGGTTTGCTACTATTTTGTCAAGGAATTTAGTATCTATGTTCCTCAGGAGTATTGGCCTGTAGTTTTCCTTTGGCATTCTTTATGTCTTTACCAGGTTTTAGTAACAGAATGATGCTGTCTTCATAGAATTTGTTAGGGAGAATTCCCTCCTCCTCATTGTTTTAGAACACTTTCAGTAGAATTAGCAGTTCAGAAGTACGAGCTCTCCCTTGTACTTACAGTGGAATTCAGTTTTGAATTCATCAGTTTGTTACTTTCTTTGGTTGGTAGGTTTCTTATTACTGATTCAATTTCAAACTCGATATTGTTTTGTTGAGTGTTTCAATTTCTTCCTGGTTCAATCTTGGGAGATTGTATGTTTTCCATAACTTATCAATTTCTTCTAGATTTTTCAGAATGTGTGCATAGAGGTGCTGATAACAGTCTGTGAGGATATTTTGTAATGCTGTGGGACTGCTTATAATGTTACTTTCCTCATTTCTCTTTCTTCTCTTTCTTCTTATTTGGATATACTCTCCTTTTTTTTTTTTTTTTTTTTTTTGTTCATCTAGCTAGCAATCTATCGATCTTGTTTATACTTTCAAAAATAAACATTGGTTTTTGTTGATTATTTGTCTAGATTTTGGGATCTCGGTGGTTCATTCTGTTCAGGGTTTATTTCAGTATTAGGTTGGTGCCAGAGTAATTGTGGTTTTGCCATTACATTTATGGAAGGAACCATAATTACTTTTGTGCCAACCTAATGAATTATTTTTCTTCTGCTAGCTTTGGGGTTACTTTGTTCTTGTTTTTCCAGTTCTTCTACGTATGATGTTAGATGGTTCATTTGAAATCTTTCTAACTTTTTGAGGTAGGCATTCAGCCTTCTAAACTTTCCTCTTAAAACTGCTTTGCCTGAATCACAGATATTTTATTATGTTGTGCCTCTGTTTTTATTTATTTCAAAGAATTTTTTGATTTCTGCATTTATTTCATTGTTTATCCAAAAGTCGCTCAGGACCAAGTTGTTTAATATTCATGTAATTTTGTGGTTTTGAGAGACCTAAAAATGTTCTGCACAGCAAAGAAAAAATATCTGTGACATATAACATGCTACAGAACATTCACGAACTATTCTTTTGACAAAGGTTTAATATTTAGAATCTATAAAGAACTAATAACTGAGCAACAAATAGCAAATAATCCCATTAGAAATTGGGCAAAATACATGAACAGACACTTTTCAAAAGAAGACATGTAAGCGGCCCTCAAACATATGAAAAAAATGTTTAACATCACTAATGATCTGAGAAATGCATCAAAAGCACAATGAAATAGCATTTCACACAAGTCATAATGGCTGTTGTAAAATGGTCAAAAAACAGTAGACATTGGCAATGCTGTGGAGAAAAAGGAACACATATACGCCATTGGTGGGAAGGTAAATTAGTCCAGCCACGGCAGAAAGCAGTTTGGTGATTTCTCAAAGAACTTAAAGCAGGCTACCACATGACCCAGCACTCCCAATACTAGTATATATCTACAAGAAAACAAATCATTCTACCAAAAAAACACATGTACTCTCATTTTCATCAAGCACTATTTATAATAGCAAAGACATGAACTTAACCTAGATGCCCCTCAATGGTGGACTGGATAAAAAAATGTGGTATTTATATACCATGGAATACTATGCATCCATAAAAATGAATGAGATTATGACTTTTGCAGCAACACGGATGAAGCTAGAGACCACTACCCTAAGCAAATTAACACAGGAACGAAAAACCAAATACCACATATTCTCATTTAAAAATGAGAGTTAAACCTTGGGTACTCATGGACATAAAGATGGTAACAACAGACACCAGGTACTAGAGGAGGCAGGGAGGGAAACAAGTGTTGGCAAAGTAATTATTGGGCACTATGCTCAGTGCCTGGGTGATGGAATCATTTGTACCTCAAACTTCAGCATCATGCAATATACACATACAATGAACCTGCACATGTGCTGCCTGAATCTAAAATAGAAGTTGAAAAAATATGTATTTTAGTTTTGATAAATAGTGCCAAGGAATATACTTTTAATTATCATTTGTGCACATAAAATGTTTGTACCCAAATATTCACTGCAACATTACTTTGTTAAATAAAATAATAATACTATGAATCATTTACCAATAAATTTGATAACATACGCATAATACAACCAAAAAAGATCCTGTAGAAGATAATAGGGAGACCTGCTGAACTGATTGCCTTGAGTTAGTGAGAGGGTTGAATGTGGTTAAAAGCAGTGGCTTGGTATTAAACAAGATAATCAATATTTCACGTATGTTAAGTGGGAAAGGCAGAGTATATCGGGGCAGACTCTTGCAAGTAGGTAGTCGTCTTCTTTCTTTGAAGTTATTTTTTCCTTGCCTCACTTTCCTCAGTGAAGAAAAAAACAAGGTATTCGCTTGGTAGTGAGAATGTTAGTGTGTGTGTGTGTGTGTTGTGTGTGCTGAAAGCAAGTGTCCAAAGGATTGAAGACACTGATGAAAGATCAAATAGTCCTCTATGAGAGAAGAAAGACATGTGATTTAATTTTCTTGCAGCTTTAAGACTGCATTTTGAACAATTTGAAATTGATGACCTTGTAATTTTTTTTTCCAATACAGACATTTCAACTGTACATGAAAAACATAAAGTAGTAAAATAATTGGATTTAAATAGCACTGTGCTTTAGCAGGTAAGCAGGAGATAGGCACCCAAGTTCAGAGAAATTTAAACATAAGTGAGAGGTTATAAAATGGAAAAAAATAAGATAAAAATACAAGATTAAGAACATAGAGGAGAAAAATATATTGTTGCATCTAAATTCTGCTCATAAAGTACACCAAAACTTAATGGTTTGAAACTTAGTGGCTTGAATAACTTACGTTATTCTCATGGTTTTACAGCTCAACAATTTGGGCAGGGCTCAAGGAGATAATTCTTCTGCTTCACATGGTGTCATCTGGGACAGTCACTGAGTAATATTCAGGTGACTACTGAGCTCAAGTTTACAAGATCGTTTCTGTTACCTGAAAGGTGCCTTGGTGAAGATGACTGGCACTCTGGTCTAAGCTGGGCTCTTATCTCTACCCAGGTAATCTCAAGGTCTTTCTACCTGGTCTTTCAGCTGAGTATTCAATTTCTTAAATAGTAGCTAAGGGCTCAAAGACTGAAAGTTCTGTGAAAGTCTATGCTATTAAGCTGCAAAGCTATTTACACCTTGACCTTGGCAGCTATTGCATGTTACTTTTGACATACTCCAGTGGTCAAGCAATCAATGGATGAGAAAATCAATGGACAAGAAAGTAGAAAAATTTGTTTTTTCCAGTTTCTCCACTTTTCAATAGGAAAGAGAGACTGTAAAAATAACTTACTAGAACCCTATGGCTAAAATATTTTTATATTTTTTCTCACATGAAAATACATTTACTCCTCTCATTGTCTCCAAATGTCTCATCCAATTCTGCTTTCAGATAAAACTATAGGATCTGTTCACCCATATCAAATCCAGCTGGGGTTGAGTTTCTTCAGCCATAGTTTCTATGTCAGAAGTTTCTTGAGTAATGTCAAGTGTTGCTTCCTGGTCTTGGCTCCATGTTCTGATTCTACTTTCCATTTTCCTAAAGGGTGGTCTTTGCAACTGAATAGATATTTCATCCCAGCCAACATCCTACTTGTAGAAGTAGGATTTAACTTAGTAAATTTTTTTTTTTTTTGAGACAAAGTCTCACTCTGTTGCCCAGGCCAGGCTGGAGTGCAGTGGCGTGATCTCAGCTTACTGCAACTACTGCCTCACAGGTGTTCAAGCAATTCTCCTGCCACAGCCTCCCGAGTAGCTGGGATTACAGGCGGGCACCACCACATACAGCTAATTTTTGTATTTTTAGTAGAGACAGGATTTCACCATGTTGGCCAGGCTAGTCTTGAACTCCTGACCTCAAGTGACCCGCCTGCTTCAGCCTCCCAAAGTGCTGGGATTACAAGCGTTAGCCATCGTGCCTTGCTCACCATTTTTTTCTTTTCCAATCCGAGCTTATAAAATACCTTCTTATGTTTCAAGTTTACATCCACTGATTTAGACAAAGACCTGCTCTCAGTCTCCTTTCTTTGCAAGACAGAATTTCCTCTGCCTCCACTTGAGAGTCACAGTGCTGTGGGCAATTGATTAAGAGTTTTATATGTGCTTTGTCTAGTTGAAAGGATGTATGAGCCTTAATATACTTAATGTTGTTCCTATCTTAAATTATTATGAGATTTAAACTAAAAAGATCTTACAGTCCAGTTTCCTGATACTTTTTATCTTCTTGTAGTGCATTGATTATTGAACATTTGCACTAAATCCACTTCTTAAGTGTTAATGTGTTTTTTGGGAGAAACTAGGGATGATAAATCATTTATTGTTAAACAGAGAACATCCTAGCTCCTTTATATTTCCTCTAAATTCTACTTGAACATTGATTTTGTTGTTGATGTTGTTGTTGTTGCTTTTATTTGTTTGTTTTAGCTCCATCGACACCTTAATACAAGCAAGTAAAATAAATCCATAGTCATATGTAGCATCCAACCTGGGAGTTCCCATAGCTACATCCAGCTGTTAATGAGCCATATTTTCTATTTTCCATGTGTCCATGTGCAACACTTTTACTAAAGCTTCTGCCACTTGGCTAGTCTAGGCCAACATCATTTCTTCTTTGTACTTCTGCAATTTTCTTTTAATTATTTTCTTATAATTAGGTCTTAATTCCATCTAATGTATTTTCCAAACTACATATGAAAAGAATCATTTAAAATGCAAATCATATCAAGTTTTAATTTGCATAAAGAAATTCCTCAGGAACTCCCATCTTGCTTTTTTTAAATGAAGTCTCAAGTTTTTAACAGGGCTTACCCGGCCCTGAATAATGTGACACTTGCTTCTCTCTGCAACCTTATTTCCTACTTTCTACAAACCATCCCTGCAAGTAATCTATTATATACCAAAATTAAATGTTTTTCATTTCCTGAATGACTCCATTGTTTCCGTTTGTGCTGTTTTGTACAAAATGTTCTTTTTTACTACTATTTCCACTTCCATTCGTGATTCATTCACCTTGCCAAATTTTTCTCATTGTGGAGGGATAATTTCCTTTCACTAGCCTTATATGATGCCCTTAGGTGAAGATTATGTATACTTTATTCAAATACTTTATCACAGAGTATTTTAAATGAATTTTCTACTATACTGTAGGTTCTATACAGGAAAGCATGTTTTCTGTTATTTTTACTGTGTTTTCTCCAACTACTAATGCTGAATCATTTACTTAGTAGCCTCTCATATTTGATAAAGAAGTAAGTTAATGCATACATGAATTGTGGACTGTATCTCTGAGTGAGGCATGGTATTTGTCCAGGTTATCCTGACTTCCATCCTAGCTCTTTCCATTATTAGCTATACAAATAGAGTATATAATGTTCACATTTTCCATTGTTAACACAGAGATGATACCATCTCACAAGATGGCATTTGTTAGGGCATAACATACTTCTCCCTCCAAAGGTTACCTTTAAGGGAGAGAATATCTCTTCCTCTCCCCAGAAGAGAACTAATAGATACAATATTACAGGGTTTCCTTGTCCCTTCTTTTACTTCTCATATTTTTTTTATTCTTTTGGACCTCATTCTTGTAGCAACCATTCCTTCTGGTAATATAAAAAAATAAGCGTTTCTATGTAGTTTCCATGTAGTTGCCCAGCAATGTTCTTTCTAGGAGCACTTGTTCTTTCTAGGAGCAATGTTCAAGGAGAACATTGTTCTTTCCAGGAACAATGTTCTTTCTAGGGTCATTATGCCTCACAACAAATCTAAATTTTTGATCTCTTATTAGTACTCAAATTGTTTGATTTTTCTTCCAGCTTGTATATATTTTTTCTAATGCAACATGACAAGGATGGAGTATTTTTTTTAATGTTCTACAACTTCCGTGGAAATATATGTTGCAGGAAAATATTAACGGTAAGAAATCTGGTGTAGCTATATTACTATCAGATGAAGTAGATGTCTGGAAAACAAATACTACAAGGAAACAGAAATACACTTTATAAAACCATCAATTTCCCTGGATATTTTTGGTGAAAAGGGTTGTATAGAGAGGAGACCACCCCTCATATTGTCTTATGCCCAATTTCTGCCTCCAAAGAAAGAAGTAAAAACTAAAAGGCAGAGATGAAATCTACAGGCAGACAGCCCGGCGCCACACCCTGGGCCTGGTAGTTAAAGATCGACCCCTGACCTAATTGGTTCTGTTATCTGTAGATTACAGACATTGTATAGAAATGCACTGTGAAAATCCCTATCTTGTTTTGTTCCGATCTAATTACCGGTGCATGCAGCCCCCAGTCACGTATCCCCTGCTTGCTCAATCAGTCAGGACCCTCTCACATGCACCCCCTTAGAGTTGTGAGCCCTTAAAAGAGACAGGAATTGCTCACTCGGAGAGCTCGGCTCTTGAGACTGAAGTCTTGCCAATACCCCTGGCCGAATAAACCCCTTCCTTCTGTAACTCCGTGTCTGAGGAGTTTTGTCTGCCGCTTGTCCTGCTACATTTCTTGGTTCCCTCAAGGGGAAGCGAGGTGAATAGTGGATGGTGGAGGCAGCTCCTTAAGCGGCTTAAGCCTGCCCTGTGGAACATCCCTGCTGGTGACTCCCACCAGCCTGAGAGACGCGGATCCTGAGAGCGCTCCCAGGTAGGCATTTGCCCCGGGGGACGCCTTGCCAGAGCAGTGTGTGGCAAGCCCCTGTGGAGGATCAGCGCAGTGGCTGAACACCAGGAAGGAATGGGCACTTGGAGTCTGGACATCTAAAACTTGGTAAGACTAGTCTTTGAAACTTGCCCACTCCGTTTGCGTGAAAGCGTGGCCTGATCACCCATGGTGTACCTTTATTGGCACTTTGGTTTTGGTTTTGATTTGGTTTGAATTGCTTGACAGGACCAGTCTTGGGAACTTGCCCACTCCATTTGAGTGGAAGCGTGGCCTGATC
>NC_045455.1:28807686-28822651 GCF_002776525.5 Piliocolobus tephrosceles
TGACTTGGTTTGAATTGCTTGACAGGACTGGTCTTGGGAACTTGCCCGCTCCATTTGAGTGGAAGCATGAGCTGATCACCCACAGCGTGCCTTTATCGGCACTTTGGTTTTGGTTTTGATTTGGTTTGAATTGCTTGACAGGATTGGTCTTGGGAACTTGCCTACTCCATTTGAGTGGAAGCGTGACCTGATCACCCAAGGTGTGTCTGTACCGGCACTTTGGTTTTTGTTTTTGACTTGACTTGGATTGCTTGATACTTTGGTTTTGGTTTTGACCTGGCTTGGATTTCTGGATACTCTGATTTTGGTTTTGATTTTGGTTTGGTGTAAACTACAAAAGTGTGTGTGTGTGCCCTTTTTACCCGTTCTTTGTTTTGTGGTGTGAGCGTGGTGTTTTGTCTAGAGCAAACATGGGTGAGGCACAAAGTAAGCCCACTCCACTAGGAACTATGTTGAAAGTTTTCAAAAAAAGAATTTAAGGGAGACTATGGAGTACTATGACACCAGGAAAACTTAAAACTTTGTGTAAGATAGACTGGCCAGCATTAGAGGTAGGTTGGCCATTAGAATGAAGCCTGGACCAGTCCCTTGTTTCAAAGGTATGGCACAAGGTAACCTGTAAGCCAGGGAACCCAGACCAGCTTGTTTTAGATCCCCCACCCCCAACACATGGCGGTTGAGAGAACAGCAGCATAAGCAGCTGGTAGAGGCAAGGAAAGACCAGCAGAGAGAGAGAAAGGAAAGAGACAGAGAGGAAAAGAGGCAAAGAGAGAGAGAGGAAGAGACGGAGAGGAAGAGACAGACTAAGAGCAAAGTCAAAGAGAGAGAGACAAAGTCAAAGAGGGAAATAAAGAGAGAGATATACATGCAGTTAAAAAAAAAAGTGTACCCTATTCCTTTAAAAGCCATCATACCAATTCTAATTTGGACAAAATGAGGTCTTATTAATAGCAAACGATAATTGAAATCCCAAACTTAAAAGGTTTTCAACAAACGTAAAGTTTACTAAAAGTTAACAGTGTAACATGTATTATAGTAATTCTATTCTCATGATCTTAGTCTAGTTCACAGACATAAAAAAAAAAAGTTTTGCTTTGGAAAAAAAGTAGTTATCATCTTCGGAAAAAAAAAAGGGGGAAAAAAAGGAGGGGGCGGAATTTATATAAAAAGAGTGTTATATGGTAAATTCTTGTCCTGAAATAAATTAACTGGTTGTTTAAAGAAAGAAGTGTTTGTAATAAGTCAGAAAGTTAAGTCATGTCAAAAAATTGCCTGTAAAAGTCATGAAAGAAAAAAAAAGGGTATAAAAAAATGTGTGTTAAAAAAGAATTTATGCAAAAAATGTTGTATAATTTAGAAGTAACTAGGCCTCCTGAATGTGAAACTATTGGGAAAAAAAGAAACAGTTTATGTGCAAGGTGTATAAGAAAAGCAAAATATACCTTTGGTAAAAGGATTATAACAAGGCACAAGAATGCACATTTTTACCTATATTAAAAAGTTAAAAATTGCTGTTTTGAAGGTTTAAGCAAGGTTTAAAACGTTAATTGTAAAGAACATTCTGTGTGTAAACATATTAGCTAAAGTTAAAGAAGTATCATCCAGTTTTTCTGTGAATTGGACATTAAAGTAAAAGCATAGTAGGTTTTTCTTAAAGCACCAACCTACTCTTTAGCAAAAATTATAAAAGATTAAAAAGAGTCTATAAAATCTTACCTTATGGTCAAACATTAAAAATTAAATAAATATGTCCACAAGGTTTTATTAAAATTAGGTTTAACATTAATAACACACTAATATAAAGATAAAATTTAGTTTATCTGGTATAAAAATCATATGAGAAGCATTGTTAAATGTAAAATGGTATCTGGCTTTCTTTGGTTTAAAAACTAATAAAACAGGTGCTAAAGGAAGTTTCTCAGTAAGGCACTAAGGACTATAAAGTCCATTGCCAAGGTCCCCACCTTTAAAACAAAATGTCAATTTCTTAAAAATTATATACTTGGTTTATCTTCCACTTTCCTTTCTCGCAAAAGAAAAAAAACAAAACAAAACTGAAAGTCTTTTAGCACATGTACCACCCCTGGAATTTCCAGTAAACCAGCACCAGCCTGAAGATCACGTTCTCATCAACAGCTGGAAAGAAGAAAAACTCGAGCCAGCCTGGGAAGGACCCTACCTTGTGCTGCTAACCACCAAGACTGCTGTTCGTACAGCAAAAAAAGGATGGACTCATCACACCTGAGTCAAGAAAGCGCCACCCCCTCCAGAGTCATGGGCCACAGTCTCAGGGGAAAACCCTACCAAACTAAAGCTAAGAAAAATTTAACTCTTTTAATCTATCCTATTACTCTTTCTTCTTTCATTGTTCTATTGCTGACGATCTAGTTATTAACATAACCAAGTCAATTTCGCCTCAAACTGTTGCATTTAATGCTTGCCTTGTTACACCCTGTGAGGACTTGCCAAGTCAAAGACAGCTTTCTACTTCAGAAAAGTACTTCTGTCCCTCCTGACTCTCCTCAGACTAGACATTAGTAAACTAGGACCATTTAATCCGAGGAGATTTCAATAAAGACCCCAGTGCCAACCAGGAGTGCTGCCCTCCGATGTACAGCTTTCATGCCATAGCTGGTCCAACATTCTGTGGACCACTAAAGAGCAAGGATGGACTGCCCCGACTGGTTTTTGTAATTTCCCTAAAACCGTACATTCATTTTACCAGAGGATCATAGAAGTTAAAGACTTAAAACAAACTTTAGCAATCAAGACAGGATACCAAGATGCAAATGCCTGGTTAAAATGGATCAAATATTCCATCTGCACATTAAACAAAAGCAATTGCTATGCTTGTGTACATGGCAGGCCAGAGGCCCAGATGGTTCCCCTTCCACTAAGGTGGTCCTCCAGTTGACCAGGCATAGGCTGCATGATAGCTCTTTTCCAGGATTCTTCAGCCTGGAGTAACAAGTCATGCCAGGCTCTCTCTGCTCCATCCCAAAGTCCCTGCGGGTCAGTCCCTGCAGGTCAGCCCCCGAGAGCCATCCAGCTTCTGTCTCCCAACGCTATGTTCACTTCATGTCTCTCATGACAGGGAGGAAACTTAGCATTCCTTGGAGACTTAAGGATGCAGTGAGCTTAAGAATTTTCAAGTGCTTATCAATCAGTCAGCCCTTGTTCATCCCTGAGCGGATGTGTGGTGCTGTTGTGGTGGACCTTTACTGGGCACTCTGCTGAATAACTGGAGTGGCACTTGTACTTTAGTCCAATTGCATTTTCTTCCTGGCATTTCATCAACCAGAAGAAAAAATAATAATAATAATAATAATAAGACATCATAAAGCGAGAGAAGCCCCTTATGGGTCTTTCGACTCTCATGTCTATGTAGACACAATTGGAGTCCCATGAGGAATACCAGATCAATTTAAAGCTTGAAATCAAAAAGCTGCAGGATTTGAGTCAATATTTTAGTAGGTGACAGTTAATAAAAATGTAGCTTAGATAAACTACATCTATTACAACCAATAGCAACGAGCTTTTCATGAGTTAAAAGAAAAACTCATGTTGGCCCCAGCCCTGAGGCTACCTGACCTGACAAAACTCTTTACACTCTATGTGTCAGAAATAGAAAAAATGGCAGTTGGAGTTTTAACCCAGACTGTGGGGCCTGGCCAAGGCCAGTGACCTATCTCTCAAAACAACTAGACAGAGTTTTCAAAGGCTGGCCCCCAGGTCTAAGGGCCCTAGCAGCAAAGGCCCTGTTAGCACAAGAAGCAGGTAAACTAACCCTTAAGCAAAACCTGAATATAAAGTCCCCCCCCCCATGCTGTGGTAACTTTAATAAATACCAAAGGACATCATTGGTTAAAAAATGCTAGATTAACCAAGTACCAAAGCTTGCTATGTGAAACTTCCGATATTCAAACTTCCGTTGAAGTTTGCAACACCCTAAACCCCACCACCTTGTTCCCGGTATCAGAGAGCCCAGTTGAACATAACTGTGTAGAGGTGTTGGACTCAGTTTATTCTAGCAGGCCCAACCTCCGAGACCATCCTTAAACATCAGTGGACTGTAAGCGGTACACGGACGGGAGTGCTTCGCCAACCCCTGCAAAGTGACTCTGAAAAAGACGACAAGCCCTGCTCCAGTCACACCTGGAAGCTGGCTGGTCCACGCACAGCCGAAGCATGAGGAAACTCATCACGGGACTCATTTCCCTTAAGATTTGGACTTGTACAGTAAGGACTTCAACTGACCTTCCTCAGACTGAGGGCTGTTTCCAGTGTATACATCAAGTCACTGAGGTAGGACAAAAGGTTGCTACGGTCCTATTATTTTACAGTTATTATTAGTGTACTGGAACTCTAAAAAGAACTTATTTGTATAATATTATTCTATACAAAGTATGTAGCCCAGGAAATGACCAAGATGATGTGTATTATGACCCATCTGAGCCTCCCATGACCACAGTTCTTAAAATAAGATTAAGGACTAAGGACTGGTGGGAGCTCATAAATGATATGAGTAAAGTGTTAGCAAAAAAAAAAAAAAAAAAAAAAAAAGGGTGCCCAAAAAACAGGTTACCTTAAAATTTGATGCCTGTGCTGTCATTAATAGTAATAAGTTAGGACTAAGGTATGGTTCTCTTAATTAGAAAAGAGGCTACATGGCAGAAAATAAGTACATCTGTCATAAATTAGGACTGTGTGAAAATAAATGTAAATACTGGTCTTGTGTCATTTAGACCACTTGGATAAAAGAAAAAAAATGATGAAAAGGATCCAGTCCACCTTCAGAAAGGAAAAAATGGCCCTTCCTATACTAAGGGACAATGTAACCCCTTAGAGCTAGTAATAACCAATCCCCTTGATCCTCACTGGAAACAAAAGGGGAACATGTAACCCTAAAAATTGATGGAACTAGACTGGATCTTCAAGTAAATATTGTGGTTTGAAAAAAAGTTTATAAACGTTGTCCTGACCCAGTATTTCAAACCTTCTATGATAAACTAAATGTGCCAGTACCAGAAATTCTAGAAAAAACAAGAAATTTGTTTTTGCAGTTAGCTGAGCATGTAGCACAGTCTCTCAATGTCACTTCATGTTATGTATGTGGAGGAACTGTAATGGGAGATCAATGGCCATGGGAAGCCCGAGAATTAGTACCTACAGACCCAGTTCCTGATGAATTCCCAGCTCAAAAGAATCACCCTGATAATCTCTGGGTCCTAAAAGCCTCAATTATTGGACAATATTGCATAGCTAGAGAAGGAAAAGAATTCACTCACCCTGTAGGATGACATAGTTGTCTGGGACAGAAGCTGTATAATGGTACCACAGAAACAGTCACTTGGAGTTCAAATCACACAGAGAGGAATCCGTTTAGCAAATTCCCAAAGTTGCAAACTGTGTGAACCCACCCGGAGTCCCACCAGGACTGGACAGTCCCCACTGGATTATACTGGATATGTGGGCATAGAGCTTACGCCAAATTACCTGACCAGTGGGCAGGTAGTTGTGTTATTGACACTATTCAACCACCTTTCTTCCTACTGCCCATAAAAGCAGGCGAACTCGGGCTTCCCTGTCTATGCTTCCTGCAAAAAGAGAAGCATAGCTATAAGAAATTGAAAAAATGATAAATGGCCCTCTGAGAGAATCATAAAATACTATGGGCCTACTACTTGGGAACAAGATGGCTCATGGGGATAGTGGATCCCCATTTACGTGATCAACCGAACCATACGATTACAAGCTGTCTTAGAAATAATCACTAATAAAACCGGCAGAGCCTTGACTATTCTGGCCTGGCAAGAAACTCAGATGAGAAATGCTATCTATCAAAATAGTTTAGCTCTCGACTACTTGCTAGCAGCTGAAGGAGAGATCTGTAGGAAATTTAACCTTACTAATTGCTGCCTACACATAAATAATCAAGGGCAAGTAGTTGAAAACATGGTTAGAGATATGACAAAACTGGCACATGTGCCTGTGCAAGTGTGGCATAGATTTGATCCTGGGGCCATGTTTAGAAAATGACTCCCAGCGCTAGGAGGATTTAAAACCCTTACAATAAGAATTATAATAGTAATAGGAACCTACTTACTGCTCCCTTGTTTGATACCTGTACTTCTTTGAATGATAAAAAGCTTCATCGCTACCTTAGTTCACCAAAATGCCTCAGCACAAATGTACCATATAAATCACTATTGATCTGTCTTGAAAGAAGAAATGGGTAGTGAGAACGAAAGTGAGAACTCCCAGTAATAAAATGAGTGAGAGTCTCAAAAGGAGGGAATAAGAGAGGAGACCACCCCTCATATTGTCTTATGTCCAATTTCTGCCTCCAAAGAAAGAAGTAAAAACTAAAAGGCAGAGATGAAATCCACAGGCAGACAGCCCTGCGCCACACCCTGGGCCTGGTAGTTAAAGATCGACCCCTGACCTAATTGGTTCTGTTATCTATAGATTACAGACATTGTATAGAAATGCACTGTGAAAATCCCTATCTTGTTTTGTTCCGATCTAATTACCGGTGCATGCAGCCCCCAGTCACGTATCCTCTACTTGCTCAATCAGTCATGACCCTCTCACATGCACCCCCTTAGAGTTGTGAGCCCTTCAAAGGGACAGGAATTGCTCACTCGGGGAGCTCGGCTCTTGAGACTGAAGTCTTGCCCATGTCCCTGGCCGAATAAACCCCTTCCTTCTGTAACTCGGTGTCTGAGGAGTTTTGTCTGCCACTCGTCCTGCTACAGTATAATCATCAGAAATGCTTAAATTAAAGCAATATGTAGAAAATGTATTTCTTATACTCAACTGAAAGGATCTGGACTTTAACTAAAATCATTATGAGGAAATAAGAGATTTCCAAAATGGCAATAAAAAACCCTATTCAATTTTCTTTATCAAAATGTGAATATAAGTTAAAGAATGACAGATAACAGCAAATGGAAAAGGAATTTAAAATCACTCTGGATTTCATGTCTCCTAAGACTGTACCTCTCTTCTTCAGAGAATGACTAACTTGGTACTTAGGGCTGGAGAGTGGGACATGGTTGCCCATAGCTTGTTACTGGTTCAAAGCCAGTATCTGGGAATGAAATATATTGTAACTGCAAAAATAAGAATCTTTCAAACATGTAATGGATTTCACAGAGAGATAAAATATACATATATATATATGGATTTGGGACCTTGTTTATGTAGGTTGATTGGAAAAATTAAATCTGGTTTCTCTGTCAAGAGTTCTGTACAAAACATAAAATAACATAAAATTGGAATCCATTTCTTACCATATTAATGTTGTTAAAGCAAACTAAATGTGACCTGAGAAAGACTCCGTACTTTTGCATTTGAGTCCTTGGGGATGAACTGTAATCTAGCTTACTAGTCAAACAAAATTGAAAACCTAACTTAGGAGTATGTGCCTGTAACAATAACTGAACGTTGGCCAATTCTAGAGGCAATATTTCAATCCCTTTTATACTGCTAAGTGTTCAAACTGTGTTCAAATACGGCACACATCAACCTGTAATCAATCCAGCTGATTCTGTACCTTACTGCTGATTTCTGTACGTCATTTCGTTTTTTTTTTTTTTTTTTTTTTATCTGTAAATCTTCTGCCACTTGGCTGCAGTGGAGTCTTTTTAAATCTCGTATGACTCTGGGGGCTGCCTGATTCGCGAATACTTCATTGCTCAATTAAACTTTAAAATTAATGCAGCTGAAATTTTTCTTTTATCAGTGTATAGATGACAATTTTTAAATAGAAGATAGAAAAATTTCCAATAAATGCTAAGATAATTATCTAAATGAAATTGAAAAGAAAGTGATCATATCTTATCTGATCTGTCATAAGACATATAGGCATTTTCTTTCTCTCAAAATAATGTTGTTGTTTTTTATATTGATTGTTGCAACTTACACTCCCACCATTAATGCATGAATTTTAATTTGTGCTTCCCACACTGATTAGACTTTGAAAATTTTACCTGAACATGTTGCATTGTTTAATATTTTCACTGACTATGAACAGATTTTCATAGCTTGATTTCTATATCAAATTTTTCTTTTGTGATGATCAGCTTAGTTTTTTCCCTATCCCTTAGTTTTTGTGGTTGTCATTGTTTTTCTGCTGTCTTGCTTTATTTTCATTATTTCTTTGCACACAGTTTAAATGTCTAGGACACCATTTCTTGGCTGACATATGTATTGCAGTATTCTTTTTTCTGCTGGGTTTTCATTTGTGTGTGAACTTTAATACATTTTCTGTCATCGTTTGTGTTTTTTGACTAGGCTTTCATTGTATGTCTCGAATAGATTCTATTTTTGACTTTTTTAGGTAATCTACGTACGCAACTTTAAAATCTTATAAATTATAATTTTAAAATATATTCTTCCTGAGTAGCTTATTTTTTCTTGCTAATATTAATGAAATTATTTTGAAACTATGTATTATATTTTCTAAATGATTACTATTGGTGTGATGGATCTTTCTGATTGGTGTGTATTGTTCTCCTAGCCAGAAACAATATAATAATTCCCATTCTCATCCTTTCTTCTTTCTTTTTTGGGAGATTCTCCATATAAATGTAAAGATTACTAAATTTATTTTGATAAAGTATTAATTACTAATAGCATTCTCAATTACGTCAAACTGATACATATTTATTTTTATAAACTTTTTTAAAGTTTAAAATGCCATTATGCTTTTGATAAAATAAAAAATAGTTTAGGCCATCTTCTTTTTATTCTAGTCACAAAAGCAATTTTTATAAGCTATAAATATTTCAGTAAAATTTGTTATATATATATGTGTGTGTATATATATGTGTGTGTGTATATATATGTGTGTGTGTGTATATATATGTACACATACATATACTAAAAAGGTGTCTGAGTCAAGTGTCAGCCAATTTAGAAAGTTTATTTTGCCCAGGTGAAGGATGGGCTTGTGACACAGCCTTAGGAGGTCCTGAAGTCATATGCCGAAGGTAGTCAGGGTACAGATTAGTTTTATACATTTTAGGGACACAGGAGATATCAATCATATGTGTAGGGGAGGAATACTGAGGCAGTGGTGGTGGTAATTGAGTTAGATGTTGGGGCTTCCAGGTCATAAGTCCATAAGAGACAAAAGGTTGCATTCTTTTGAGTCCTTGATCAGCCTTCTACTGAATACACAATTGAGTCTGGCTCACTGAATCTGCATTTTTACGTAAACAGTAGGGCAGAGGAAGCAATCAGATATGCATTTGTCTCCAGTGAGCCTCTGAGGGAAGACTTTGAGTTCTGTCTCTCCTCTTTACACAAGGAATTTTCATGTGGGCAAATTGTGAGGGAGGTATGTAGTTTTTATCTTTGTAGCGATTTTATTTAGGACTAGAATGGGAAGCAGGTTTGCCTGACATAGTTCCCAGCGTGACTCTTCTCTTGGCATAGTGATTTTGGGGTCCTGAGAGACTTATTTTTCTTTTCATATATATACATATGAAAATTTATATACACACAGATATACATATATATACACACACACACATATATAATTTTCTTTTAAAAGACATTGACTTCATGACAGCAGAGGGAGGAGGTATTAACTATAGTTTAATTTTAAGGATTCTTAATCTTTTTTTTTCTCTTCTTGAGTCATTTAAAAATTGTCTAATCCTTTCATATTTTTATAGGCTTTCAAACTTATTTATCAAAGATGTCACTGCATGTAGAAATAGTGACCATGTCTGTATTTATCTCACATTTTATTTTACTTTATTTTGAAACAGGGTCTCACTCTGTTGCCCAGGCTGGAGTGCAGTGGTAATAATCTCAGCTCACTGCAACCTCTGCCTCCTAGATTCAAAGGATTCTCCTGCCTTAGCTTCCCATGTAGCTGGGACTACAGATGTGTGCTACCACGCTGGGGTAATTTTTGTACTTAGTTGAGACAAGGTTTCACCATGTTGGCCAGGCTGATCTGCAACTCCTGACCTCAAGTGATCCACCCGCCTCGGCATCTCAAAGCGCTGGGATTATGGGCGTGAGCCACTATGTCCAGCTCACTTTTTAATTTTTAATGTCCTTAGTCTGTTTCTTTTTCCTTTCGTCTTTCCTTCTTTTCTTTATTTTCTTCTTGCTTATCTCTCTAGAGGTGTGTATCAAAATAAAAATCACAAGTTTCTACTCTCAATTTCTGGAAACTGCCTGTGCAGAGAATGCGATCAGTGACTAGGTCAGGGGTATTCTGTAATTGACCACTGTTAAGGAAACTAGATGAAAATTACCTCTTTGCTGTTCTAGAAAGATCAAGAAAAAGTGCAGAAGGGTAGATATTGAACCAGAGAAATAAGTGTTGCTAAATGACATATCTGTATGTGGCTGACTTATCCATGAGTTAGTTCTGAGCTCATACATTCCGTTCTTGCAAGCTGTCAGCGTAGGGTAGGTATTGAACCAGAGAAATAGCGTTTTTAAATGACATATCTATCTGTTTGTGGCTAACTTATCCATGAGTTAGTTCTGAGCTCATACATTCTGTTCTTGCAAGCTGTCAGCCTGTACAAAAAGATCTGAATTTGTTTTATAAACATCCCATGGGTGATAAAGGCCCACCATTGAGGATAGACTGTGTAAACTCAAAGATTGACATAAATTTTAAAATGACATTGTTAAAGATAAGAACTTATCAAAAAGAGGATCTTAAAAAAACAACTTTAGAAAGGTCATTTATAACACTCTTCTCCAACTTTGTAGTCTGTATTTTTGTTTGTGAAAGCATTTTTCCCCAGCAGATGAGCCAAAAATAGGTATCTGATACCAAGTAAAAGACTGCTTGCTCAGTGCTATCGCTTCCAAAGAAGACTTTTTGGATGAGCATCAAGACCTTTTAGGGATTGCAAATATTTATTGGAGAAAGTATAACTTGGTGTGTTAGCTGTAGCAGAACTAAAACTCAAATGATCAATACCTACTTACGTGTTTTTTAATGTTCTGAACTCTGAAAAAGTAGAGAAATTTTATATACACAATGTGAAGGATTTTAGTCTATCTAAAATAGAATCATAATAAATTTATAATCTGGCAATTTTCATGTTTGGAGCCCATTCTGAGGAATTTATCACTGTAGACCCTTGAAGATTTTGCTTCTCCTTTCTTACCTTTTAAATTTTTTTATGATATTTTGTCTCAGTACGGTATAAACAAAGAATATCTGTAAGGAAAACCTAAGACTAATGCTCATACCTTCAGAAGCTAATATTTATGGAAATGAAGAAGAAATAGGTGATGCAAAAGAAAGAACACAAAATTTTGCAGAGGATTTTGGGACATGATAAGCCTTTATCTAGAACATCACAATGTGGGGAAAAAAAATAAATTCTTTTGGGCATGTATGTGGAAGGTATTATACATACACATATACAAGATCTTGAAGATGAATAAACATTTTACTTCCTCCGTGGGTGGGGTATGGTCATGGGTTTGCAGATAATTTCACTAGAGAGCATGACACTATTTTGAAAGACTGATATGGTACTAGAAACAGAGACTATAACACAATTTTGTGAACCTTTGGGATGTTAAATATCTTATCCTTCCCTTCTCTTGACTCATAAGCAGTAGAGTTCATGGAATCAGCTGGTGGGTCTAAACTAAGTAATAATGAATCCATCACCTTTTATTATTCCAGCTTGTATCTCTAAGATAAGGTGGCCTATAAAAACACTGCTTTATACTTTAGGGTTGATCTCTGTGTTCACCTAGACATTTCTTTTCGAAGAATGAAATTTACTTGAATATAAATGCTTTCAATAAATATTATATCATATGTTATCTGAAATCCAGCCTATGTTAACTCAAAATTTTATAACTTTATTTCCACTTTTTCCAATTTTAGCTCTCTAAAATCAATTTTACACAATACTTGCAAAAAAATAAGGCTCACTTATTCTTGCAGACTCCTCAGATTGCCTCACAGTTCTCTGCTTTATTTTTATTTTTATTTTTAGAATAAAGAGTTCCAAGTCTCTGTCTTCTGAAATGCTTAACTCTGTTTGTTCAAAAGATCATATTGAGAGAGTAATGCCTCAAGAAAAGACTGGAAATTTCCTGAAAAGTGTCCTAAACCTACCTCGGTTGCTTTTTTGTTTTGTTTTGTTTTTTTCCCTTGTTTAAGGTGGTCGTGCTGAGAATGGAACACTATTTTTTGTTGTTGTTGTTCATGGGTAAGTTGGGATTGGAAGTTATCAAAACAAAATCAGTGATTCTGGAAGCAAGATATAAACAGCATGAACTAGCTTTTCTCTTTTTCTAATTGTTAGAGAAAAAGGCTGAGTGAGCATCAGTCACAAACTTCTGTAAAGAGGAAAGAAAGTATGATAACGTTAGAGAAGGTCATGTGTCACTTGCTGTCTTGGCTCTCTTAGTAAAAATACAAGTAAAAGGAAAAACAGCTTTGTACGTGGATTATGATGTCAAACAATCAGTCTATTTGAGAGAAGAATTAAAGATTTTAATCCAATTTCTGCCTATATTTTTCAATGCATATATATAAGATAGTTATAATGTGACCTTATTGTACTCAGTTAATAAAAACCAAAAAGACCAAGGGATGAATTCTTACAGATTTTGATTAAATCAATAACTAAATTACAAAAGTAAATATTTGGGAGGCCATCTTTTGCTCAGTGTGCCTTTGCCTTCAAAGAAGAGTATCTGAGTGAGCATCCAGAGCTTTTGGAGACTGTCCGTATTGTATCGGCAAGAGAATGTAACTAAGTATTTTTCCTGGAGCCTCTTAAACTCTAATTGTTCTGAGTATGGAAATAGAGAACATCTTCTCTGAAATATTATAAACTCTATCTTTTTAGGAAAGGTTAAAAAGCAAGGACAAATATGCAGTAGGTCCTTGCTGTCACACAGCAAAGCCACTAACCTCACAGCACTTTTTAAAATTTATTTTTTAATCTAGAGATTATCTTTTCAAAAATAGCCAGAAATTTAATAGTAACAATCTAAATGTTTTATTTCTAATATTAAGACTGTTTATAGGCACAACATATGGTATGAAAATATTGGCTAATTTTTTATGGACAATGTTTTGAATGAACAGCCTGTCTTTCTACTATCTACTACTTCCATTTGTATGAAAATTTGCTGAAACTATTATCTATTACAGAATATCACCAGCTTTATTTAATGAGAGGAGTTGCTGCTCGAATGCAACATAAAATGTTTTGCTTCATGAAGCAAGTTCAGATTTAGATTCAAACTCATTAAATATTTCAAGAGTGTATTATGATAACAAACTAGAGGAGAAATTGCCAGGTTTTACTGTTCGGAAAATTAGGGAGCAGGAATGATTGATGTAAGTCCCTATGGCCTTTAAAGATAAAAGTAAGTTTGCATAAAACTAGGGTCATGCTAGCAGGTAGAGAAATACTGAATGCTATTACAAAGACAGGTGAATAGACAAAGATATACAGCTCAATATCCCAGTGCCATAACAGAAATTCTGGAAGCAGTTAGCTCTTGTGGCTAAGATAACTCATTGTTCAAGAGCAATGTTAGATATGTTTGGGCCTTTCAAATTGATAGAATAAATTAAACTAAAGTAGATCCCTGAGTGTTGTACTTCAGGTTATGCCTTGTACATCCAAGAAATGTATACAGTACAAATAAAAGGTGATGATTTATTATTTCAGTATATATTCATGATATGCAGAATCAATCCTAGGTTCTATGGTAGACACAAAGGATACACAAAGTTTAGAAATAGGCTTGAGGAATCACAAATGCAGGGCACAACATTCCATTCTGACAATTAACTGAGAATGTTCCAGAATTTAACTTTTTAAACAGGAAGTTGTTAATTAAAGCTACAGAAAAACTAACATTCTTCTAGTCTCTTATATATTTCTCCAGCGTGAATTAGCCAGAGACACAGCAGAATTGAAGAGTGAGGATTGCTATCCTTCCACATAAGCAGTTCAAATGCAATATTTCATTGCCAGGTCTTCAGAGAAAAGGATGTGGTGACATCAGTCAAATCTTCATTGACCCTCTCTATGTCTCTTTCTCTCTCTCTCTCTCTGTCCTACAAGACAGAAGTGACTATTTAGAGGAATCATAAGGATACCTCTTCAATGGTGGTTCAACTGCTGCAGGACATAATACTTCAGTTGTTTTATTTAAAAGTTAAGCTTAACAACTCAGTTCCTATAATACTGACCTCTAGTGGTCATGGCCTATGGTCAATTATTCCACTGGCACTTTTCCATAATGTTTGCTATAAATAGGAACATATTCATTATAATTTCACTTTCCTCAAGACCCCCTTGTACTCCTAAAAATTATTGAAGAACACAAAGACTTTTTTAAGTGTAGGTTTTATCTACTGATATTGATCATAGTCAAAGTGGTGTTCCATCACTGTTGTACATTAAGACACATGTCACCCTCATTTGGAAGCAATGAAAAGCAAACTTTTTCTTTTTCTTTTTCTTTTTTTTTTAATCAGATAGCAGCAGCAGCTACTTAAAAATCTTTTTTCCAAGCATTAGTAAATTATGGGATAACAAGGGTTGATGTGAGAACAAAGAAGAAATTGGCAAAAAATCAGAAGTTCAGCCAGTAGTAAGTGAATATTTAAAAACAATATAAATGGACTATTCTTATGATAAATTATAATTATTTGAGAAGAATTTGAGGATGTTGGGAATATTAGTAGAGTAGGTAATATTGGGGCTAGAAAAAATGCTATTTAAAAGAGACTTTTTATAATAAATTTTCATGCTTTTTATACTTTCAGGAGTAGTCTTGTTGACATGAATTTATAGATTCCTGTGAGACTTTCAAAACATTTAAAAATCACATCCAAAGATAAACATTACTAATATTGCATCTGCTGCTGTTACTGCTACTGTTACTACTACTACTACTACTACTACTACTACTACTACTACTACTACTA